>NW_027286237.1:805000-1057307 GCF_022747635.1 Hetaerina americana
GAGGCACCCTTTCTAAATGCTTTACAGCAGGCGAAGAGTAACCTTGAAATTAATTTTTCAACCAAGAAAAATAGCTTCCCTCATTGTTATCATTTTAGGACTACATAATGCCATTTTTCCTCTATTTCTAAAATCCTCGTGTGAAAATGGTTTGGGAATCTTCTGAATTTGGTAAAATGCCAAATTTCAAAATCAGTACCCTTAGTGTGAAATATTGCTTTTGCGTATGTATTAATTCAACTCAATGAATGTGTTATCTGAAGGGAGCACATTCCATTGGTGGTTTGCCGTATTTTATTAGGTATGATGTAATTGCCAGCATTCAGGAGTTCTCATTTAGAGAGGGTAATTCTTCGGTCCCATTTTTCAATTCAAAATTAATACAAAGCTCAGTTTTGGCACAGACATAAAATTGAGGACATGCTATGTCCAATTTGCTGAATACTTTTCTTATAATTTGGCGTGTGTCTCCGTAAAGTTATGGCCTGTGAACCAAAGCAGTGATTTACTGGACTGAAAATTTAATTTGTTTTTTATTTCTCTCTCTCTCTCACCTTGATTCTGTCCATATTTTACTTAATTTAAATTGTGCGTGCTGTTATCTTTTTCTTATATAATGCACAAGCTCTCTCTTTTAAAAATTTGCTTTTCTCTGATGTATTTTTTTCATAATATCCAATTCTCTCTGATCATGATCATAAAGACCAATTATGCTCATAATTTACTTGCTGGTATTTCAAATATGTGTAGTTTTTATGCAAAATTATTTCTCCTTCAGAGTTATTATAATGCGATCCTTTTATCTCCCACAGGAGCGTAATGCAGAATCTGCCATTGAAGCGTTAAAAGAATATGAGCCTGAGATGGGAAAAGTTGTCAGAGGGGACAAAGCTGGTGTGCAGAAAGTGCGCGCCAAGGAGATTGTCCCCGGTGACATAGTTGAAGTGTCAGGTAAATAGAATGATGGATCAGCCTATTGTCGAGATGGAATGAACGTTTCACCATTATTGGTATGATCTATATCGCAAAATAAGTGCCTTGTCCAGTGTCAAGTTAATGTCGTGCTTTGATCAGCCATTTCGGCAACCTAACCTAAGAAGTCTTTGATCTGTTAGTTTTAATTTAAAAGTTTTGGGTAGTCAATTTTTTATTTCCATTAAATATACTTTGTTGCTTGTAATCATGGCTACCATTGGTGATATAAATACAGCATAATTTTGTGGAATGGAGATTTGTTTCTGGTTATTATTAATATTTTTTGTGTGCCTGAAAAGTTGATCAGCATATTATTAATATAAACCTTTCTTGAATATAATTTTTCTCAAAATTGGTTAAATTATGTGTTATGTAATTTGATCACTTCAAAGGGTATATTTGGTAATATCAGGCACAAGATAAGATGTTAGTATGGTCTTTAAAGATGAAGAATGCCATATTTGTAAAGATTGCCTATTTTACTCAGTACTTTTCATATTATTTCTCATTTCAAATTGTTATTTTGGCATGTTTACCAATGTTACGTTACACTCTCTTTGAAATTTTTAAATTTATTGCCTTATTAATTGTTATATCTTATTTGATTGAAACCATGTTTGTTCTTCCTTGGTTTAGTTGGTGACAAAATCCCAGCTGACATCAGACTGGTCAAGATCTTTTCCACAACACTCCGTATTGATCAGTCCATCCTCACTGGAGAGTCTGTGTCTGTGATCAAGCACACTGATGCCATTCCAGACCCACGGGCTGTAAACCAGGACAAGAAGAACATTCTGTTCTCTGGTACCAATGTGGCTGCTGGAAAGGCACGTGGTATTGTCATGGGAACTGGCCTGAACACTGCTATTGGTATGTATGCAAGTGGAAAATATTGAATGTATTTAATAATAATATATAATTATAATGATAATATTAGTTTATCCAAATATTTTTCAAGGATGAAATGTAGCATAGGTCGTATGAAATCATGGCATGGTACAGGAATAACAGAAAAATTAAATTACAAATTTAAAAGTCCAATAGACTTTCAGTAAGTCCTATATGTTAGAGTAGCCCTTCTCTAACAGAAAATGTTTAATTTTCTTTTTAAATATTTCCCTGGAAGAGTATTTATGGCAAATTACAGTTTGTGTATATTCTTCATTTGAAATTTGATGAACAAATATTCTCGTGATTTTTTAAGCTAGTGAATTTCAATTTGATATGTAATCTGTAAGGAGGTAAAGAATTGTTTATTACATGTATATATTTAAGCAGCATTCATTTCATTCTTTGGGCTGAGTGTTGCACTATAAATAAAGTTCCTACTCACCACTGAACTACAAAATTAGCAAAAAAGCTGAAAAACTAATATTCATCCTCAACAACCTGGACTAAGATACTGACCATCATATGGAATATAAATAATCTCATAAATGTGGTTCTCATCACAGTGCTGACAGTCATGGCATCTAATTGAATCGCTTCCTTAAATCTTCCCAGGTAAGATCCGTACTGAAATGTCTGAGACTGAGGAAATCAAGACCCCCCTGCAGCAGAAGTTGGATGAATTTGGTGAGCAGCTTTCCAAAGTTATTTCTCTCATCTGTGTTGCTGTCTGGGCCATCAACATTGGACACTTCAATGACCCCGCCCATGGTGGTTCCTGGATCAAGGTATGTTTCACAAAATTGACCAGTTAAAATCTTGTAGACTGCTAAAGGTATAGTGCATATTGTAGTCAGCCATTGCATTATGTCATATCAGCTGTTTGTGCATTATTTAAAACTTGCTTATATAAATACATTTCATATGCTTTGTGAGTCACTGTATTTGTAGCTTTGAAGCTTGCAGAATACACTGTTTTGACAAGGGAAGCCACTATAAACATTTTGCTGATCCAGAATATGCCCTGGTCATATTTTTTTCAAACTTCAGAGCGTAAGAGAGAACAGAAAAAATTATTAGGATTCTTTGTCAATTGGGCCATGGCTTCAAGGTAATTGAAATGGCATCAAAATGGCTATTCCCCCTAGTGCTTCCAGCATACAAACATTAAATGGTGGCCTTGTTATAAGATCTGGTTACTCTCTAGTATTTTTTTGCACATTTTATCCCAATTCTCACTGTTTTTTTAATTTCCAATCAGCATACTGTGGTTGATTTTTTTGCTAATACCCAAATATCCCATAAATTAATTTTTTATGATAAACCTGTTAAGATGCTCAGTCCAGTAATTTCATATTTCAAATTGAACCTTTTTTGTCAGTTGTCATTAAGCCTTTTTCTGAATGCACCCGGTTGTCACTATCCCATTTTGGCAATTGCATATTTTGTCAACTCAGAAAATGAGCACTCCATATTATTTGCTTCTCGCTTTCATGACTAAAGCAAGCTCTCAAGGTTTTCGCAGATTATATTTTTGTTGAAGAGGCAATGTATTACTTCATTTAATCTTCAAGCGTAGATACTGCCTGTTTTGCGGTGAATAAATGATTCTAATATGGCATGCATGCTCTTCCTCTAGGGTGCTGTGTACTATTTCAAGATTGCTGTAGCTCTTGCTGTGGCTGCCATTCCTGAAGGTTTGCCTGCTGTGATCACCACTTGCTTGGCTTTGGGTACCAGGCGTATGGCAAAGAAGAATGCTATTGTCCGCTCCCTGCCATCTGTTGAAACCCTTGGTTGCACATCAGTCATCTGCTCTGATAAGACTGGCACACTGACCACCAACCAGATGTCTGTCAGCCGGTGAGAGAATTTTAATATATTCACACCTAATGTGGGCTCTGTCATTATTTCATGCAGCAGTTTTAATAGAGGAATATCAGTTGTAAGTTGGAGTTTAAAGGACAAATTATGGAGTAAGTGGTTTGCCTGAAAGGATTTTTAATCAATGAACTTAAATCATGCTTGTACATTATAAAAGATAATTCTGGATGCCCTTAAGCCTAAAATATTGTCATACAATCCATATATTGACTAGCCACAAGATTTAAATGAGTGGAAGAGAAAATCATTTTATGCAATGCAGTGTAGCTAGGTATTTGGACAGCCGGGGTCCTGCTGTCCTTCTAACTCAAAAATCATGGGCTTGAGTCTTGCCGTAGATATGGTTGTGATGAATTCAGGTGGCTTACCCAGATGGTGAGCTATGATTGGCTTATCTGGATCCTCAGAGCATACTGACCACCATATATGCATCCCAAGAGTGACATAAAGCAGCTTATGAGTTTTCTATTTTTTTTAAATAATTTTGACAGTAGATGATGGTCAAAACTCAAGCTTACATTTCACCTTTTTCCCACGTATCACTTGCAGATTTTCCCCTGAAATACACTTCTCAGGAAGATACTACAGAATCTTCCATGAGTGTTTGAACTTGCTATTGGCGTTCAACTTGTGAAATCAAATGTTTTGATTTTGTATGAACACTTACAATTGTAATTGTTTGATAAATATAGAACCCCTTCTGGATAAATAACAAATGATTGGTGTGAACTTTGCTGTAGAAGTGTCCTGGAACTGTTTCTAATATGCTCATGTGGGTTTGTTAGTTCCACAGTTCACCTATTTAAGGAAAAAAGTTTGTTTTTTTACAATCATTGGGCTATTGCATGCACATAGCTTGTAGTTTTGCACTGGAAATAGGAAACAATGGCTAATACAACATGAAATCCATCATGCTGTGAGAAACTTGTCCACGGCAATGGATACCCTTTGTCAGAAATTGTTGGAATTATCAAACTAGATGTTGTAAAGTAATAATGATAGTGATAATAATCAGTGATAATGAAAACTTGATAAACAAGTGAATATTTTTTTTTACATTGTCCTTTAATTACAAGATTCCACTGCATGACCATGTTGAATTGAAAGTAAATTTAATGATAGCTGAAATCTTAAGAGTTAACCTGTTGTAGCAATTTATTTTACCCGAGGAGTAATTACAAAATAGATTAAATTGATAAACCATTCAGGTTCACGCTCCACTTTGTGGAAGTATTTAGTGTCCATCAAATGAAGGAGAGAACATTGAATTCTGTGGAAAACAATGTTCTCTCTCTTATTTGATGGAGACTAATTTAAAGTTACATGTATTGTTTCGGGGCTTTAAAGGTCATGTGCAATTAATTGACTTTATTCAGAGAGATCCTTTTGTCTACCCATTGCTGCTAATAATCAATATATTAGTCCCACATGGAAAGGTTTTTTTTCTGTGGCTTTTTTCCATTTTTTTCTCTAGTTTTGTAGTAAAAATAATGGGATATTTATCTTAACCAGGTACTTTTGTGTGTCTGGTACTTTTTGAGTATGTGGTTAATTTTCTTTCTTTGTGTAGTCCTTGATCTGTGTTTAAAATGATCAGAAGTACCTATTTAGACATTTTAGTTCTTTAAGGTTGATGTTAATTGCTAAAAGATTTGTGGTAATGTGTTCCAATTGCTCAATTTTCAGTACTCCCTCTTTTCTAATCACATTTCCCCTGTTCTTTGCAGAATGTTCATCTTTGAGAAGATTGAAGGTAATGACAGCACTTTCCATGAGTTTGAGATTACTGGTTCCACTTATGAGCCCATTGGTGATGTCTATCTTAAGGGATCCAAAGTTAAGGGCAGCGACTTTGATACTCTTCATGAGATGGGAACAATCTGCATCATGTGCAATGACTCCGCCATTGATTTCAATGAGGTAAATGGTTTAGAGCTTTTAATACTTTTACCTTTAGTCAATTAGGTTATTATAAAATTCAGCTATTAGTTTTTTGTGTGAAAATCAAAACTTTAATGCATAGTTAGGTCTTTCCATCACATATTATAGTATGATATTGAAATTGTATGATATGATTACACCATGCATAATCATTGGCTATGAAGCTCTGATGCATTTGGACTTTCTTTCATGGTTAAGTTATTGAATTATTTATTTTTCAATACTTTTAATATTTGGATGTATCCAGTTGTAAAAAAATGTTTTATAAATCATTAATCCTAGCTAATAACATATTGTCATCTCGTGTTATTTACATATTTTTCTACATCAGAAAATTAACCTCGCAGCTTGTTTGTAGTTATCAATTTTTTTTTTTATTAGTCTTCCACTGACTTGTTATAGTATACTTTAAAATTAATTTGAAAGTTAAAACACTGCAGATCTAATTATTTTATATATGGTATAAAGCCATGCCCTTTAACAAGTTAACTATATTTGCTAAATATGTTGTCAATATGGCCGGTATCATTTATGTATATGTAGATATGTTACTTTGCCATAAGTCAACCCTTCAATAGTTATCTAATCTGAAATCTAATTCTCAATAATATTTAGCATTAATGACGTAAAAATTGCTTCTCATTTTATGTTTTTGGCTGATCATTCATTCAATAGCATGCATTTTTAACTTCCTAACATCTCTACTTTTTTCCTCTTTCTCTTGGGACCATAGTTCAAGAATGCTTTTGAGAAGGTTGGTGAGGCCACTGAGACAGCCCTGATTGTATTGGCTGAGAAGATGAATCCATTCAGCGTGCCCAAGACTGGTCTTGACAGGCGTGGCTCTGCTATTGTTGTGAGGCAGGACATTGAAACCAAGTGGAAGAAGGTAACACTCATCCACCATTTTCTGACTCTTAGTTCAATGGAAATTATCCCCACACTAAAGCCTTATGATAAGATCCTCGCATAATGAAACTGAAGTTAAATTTTGGAAAATGGATATTTATCTTATTCAGTAAGCTTGTGAAATAATGTCAGTATGCCAGAAATAATGTTGGAAAAAGGAGCGATCATGTCCTAATGACAGTTTCTCCTTTAAGCTCTTGAATAGTTTCATATTAATATCAAAATTTGTTGTTACATTAATCTTGACCTGCAGTTGTATTTTAATGTAATTTTTCCATTTTGTATTTATAATTTTTTTAGTATAATTTCAAGTAGAAAGAATGTAAGTACTGGAAAATCAAAATAAAACATTTCCAGTAGTGAGATTCAAAAAGTTCAAAATGAAACCAAGTATCGAGCTCTTAACTTAAAGGAAATGATGCCCTAATTAAATGTTTGGGGGGACCTTAACCAAAATTTTGGCTAAAATTCTGTTTCCTAACATGGAAATTGTTAATAGCATTCAAGCAATGAAAGATGGTTCTTTTTAAAATGTGTTCTGGGGCACTATTTTAAATACCTATGCTTGTGTAATACTTGTCATTTACTTCTAAACATTCCACATGTCTGTGTGCGTGATTAATACGTTTGATATTATACTCTACCTCATGTAGGAATTCACCCTGGAGTTCTCCCGAGATCGTAAATCCATGTCTTCATACTGCGTTCCACTTAAGGCTTCTCGTCTTGGTAACGGACCCAAGCTCTTCGTCAAGGGTGCACCTGAAGGTGTACTGGAGAGGTGCACTCATGCTCGTGTTGGAACTACCAAGGTGTGTAAATGGTGAAACATGATTGCCCCAAAGTCATTTTTATCTAGTGTGAATTTTGACTTATGAAAAGTCCTCGGCAATGGTCTGTATACACAAAGATAGGAAATTAAAGTTTCTCTCCTTGAAATGAAGCCAAAATTAGTGGAAAGCAATTTTTAATTTTGCTGCCGTGAGCTGTTAATAAGATAATGCCTTGATATTATTGCTTCCAATGGTTTTTATTATTTTTAAGATTTTGTGTTCTGTGTAAGGATGATGAGATATACTGCCAAGCCCTTATGTGGTTCTCCTTATACTTATGTTGTCACTATCAACAGTGAAACATTATTAATTAATAGTCATACTCTCTTAAATGTAAATATTTTACGTTAATGTTAAATTGTGATAAAAATGAAAGCTCAATAATCCAAAAACTTCAGGCCATACAGTAATTTCATTTAAAATCATATATTTATATAATTCAATGTGGAAATGGCAGTGTTGACATAAAGATGGAGATAATGGTGTCGCTACATAGCCCACTTTTTAATTTAATTATTCTCATCCTCTCAGGTGCCTCTGACTGCTGCCCTTAAGAATAAGATCCTTGAGCTTACCAGGCAGTATGGTACTGGACGTGATACCCTCCGTTGCTTAGCTCTTGCCACCGCTGACAACCCAATGAAGCCCGAAGACATGGACCTTGGAGACTCCACCAAATTCTATACTTATGAGGTGCGTTGTTTGAGATATTTTGATACTAATTTGCTGTTATGACTCCAGTCTGGTGTCTAGTGAAGGGAAATGTTCATCATTTTTGACCAGGAACTAATGGAAAATTTTTAGTGAAATATAAAATTAAGCTCACTTTTTATGTTTCCCTTGGTATAGGTGTTAATTTTTAGCCTACAGCTTGCATTATCACTAATATAGTGAGAGTATTGTTGGATGTCTAGGTTTTAACGTGATATCAATCCCTGATTGACACTAACTGTGCTGGAAGTTAATTGCATTTGTGAATTCACTACAAATAATTTTTGCTCTGTAAATTTTTCAAGTTTGTGTGCATATTTGCAGGTACTATGTTAAAGTTACTGTTATGAGATTTCCTGCAGTTTCTTTAAATTTTTCTCTGTTTCACTGGGTTTATTTTGTACTATCATTTGGGGGGGGGGGGAATACTCTAAGAATGGCTGCTTATGATTTCTAGTGATGTTTCATTAATGTTTGGTAAAGTTATGTGCCATTTTGGGAACATTTCCAGCTCATAAAAATTGTCCCAATTTTTACAGAAAATGTCTTTTTAGCATAATTCCTCCCGATAAAATGACTTCCAATCTAGTTCTTCAGCATCACGGCAAATTTTTGGTTTATGCTTTATAGAACCATGAGAAAAGTATCATACATCCAGGCACATTATCTAACTAATACTCTAACAATGTGAGCATTTTCAATGGTATTATTATTGGTAATCTACTGGTTGAGGTAGATTCTGGATGGACACATGCTACACAACAGTATGATGACAATCCAATTTCCAATAAAATGCTCTTATAATCTTGCTAATTAGGGGAATAGTAAATGCATTTACTTATTGCTATTAATGTGTGCTGTGAAACAAAATGTTTCCTTGTGTTTTTTTCTTCGGGGAATTACATCTATAACTTCCTTTAATTTTAATGCGTGAAATAATTTGTGTGAAACCATTAATTGTTTTCTCCTTTTTTTTCTATTAGGTCAACCTGACTTTCGTTGGTGTAGTGGGTATGTTAGACCCTCCCCGTAAGGAAGTATTCGATTCAATTGTAAGGTGCCGTGCTGCTGGTATTCGTGTCATTGTCATCACTGGTGATAACAAGGTGTGTTAAATTTTCACCCAACAAACAATAAAAATCCTCGCTCATTCTTTCTGAATAGCTTGGTTAACATAAATTTAATATCTTAATCTTTCCAATTCATAAATTTGGGAGTTAGTTCTGTGTTTTCAGTTTGATATTTGTCTGGAGACCAAATGCTAAACCTTGCTTCCTTGCAGGCTACCGCTGAGGCCATCTGCAGGCGTATTGGTGTGTTTACTGAGGAAGAGGATACCACTGGAAAATCTTACTCTGGACGTGAATTTGATGACCTGCCAGCCAGTGAACAGAGGGCTGCTTGCGGAAGGGCTCGCCTCTTCTCCCGTGTGGAGCCTGCTCACAAGTCCAAAATTGTTGAATACTTGCAATCCATGAATGAAATCTCTGCCATGGTAAGTCACCTGTCACATTACCATGATCTTTTATTCCTATTATGTGGTCCTTAAATTCACCACTCTTTGATTCTCAGGTAGTTCAAAATCCTGAAGTTGTCTGTGTGATGTGAAAAATGAGAGCATAAGTTAAAAAAGTGTCCAACCGACAGCCTGCATTTCATAATTTGCCAATTGATAAATTTAGCTTTAAAAATAACAACAGAACTTAACTTGCAAGGCTGAGACATTCACTTTGCTATTTCTCTATATTTGTTGATATCATGTCCTAAACTGTGGCGTTACATTGAATCTCTTGACTGTGCCAGGATTTTAAATGGGGCTGGTATTCTCTCTGCTTTACAGACAGGTGATGGTGTGAATGACGCCCCTGCCTTGAAGAAAGCTGAGATTGGTATTGCTATGGGTTCTGGTACTGCTGTTGCCAAGTCTGCATCTGAGATGGTGTTGGCTGATGATAACTTCTCATCCATTGTGGCTGCTGTTGAAGAGGGTCGTGCCATTTACAACAACATGAAGCAGTTTATCCGTTACCTTATCTCATCCAACATTGGTGAAGTCGTGAGGTTGGTTTCTCTTTATTTGAAAAATTACATTTCTTTGGTGAATAAATAGATTTAATTTTAAGCTTCTAGCTTTACATTGCTAGTTTCATCGCCCGTATACATCTTAGATTTTTAAATATATGGTAATAATTATCACCCCTTAGGGTGGCTTTTGGAATGCTGTGTAAGTGTAGATGATTGTATTTAACTATTAGGAATCTTATTTTCAGGCAATAGTAGCTAATATTTACATCTTTAATGTAATTCTATCTGGAAGGATTAAATGTTAGAAGTAAACTTACGTTGAACCATGCCCTATTTGTGGAAGTATTAATAACTGAGAATTTTGTTTAAAAATATTCTATCTATTGACTAAAGTTCTTTTGGGAGGTTTTACTGCTCATAAGTATTCAAGCACTCAAGTTATGTGTTATAGCGTAATGTATGTAATCGAATTTTAATCGAGCTCAGGTGAAATAAATAGACCACTTCATCTTTATTGTTTGCCCCACATTTATTCATGTTTTAAATGTACTGCTGCTAATTGAACAGAAATAAGAGGACTTGCCATAACATTAAAAAATATACTTATGAAGAAGGCTTAAGTACCATATTACTACAAAAAGGACTGTAAGAAAATTCTCTGGAAACAAAAATATAATATGAATGAATTTGAAATATTATATAACAGATAAGTAACATGGAAATAAGTCAACTGGGAGACCTTTGAAAACCAGCCTCTTATTTTCTTTCCCATACTTAAGTATATTTAATCTATGCATTGCCATAGTCATAATTTTTTGCATATGCCCATCAATGCCAAGGATAGTAATGATTTGGGAAAGCAAGGGGTACTCCTAAAAGTATTCCAAATATCCAGTAGTAATCATTTAGCTTCAGTACAACTAACATACTCATGGAAACTTATTTTTACCATGAGTAAATTCTAATTATATGTCCCTCTCTTACCATAGTATTTTCCTGACTGCTGCTCTTGGTCTGCCTGAGGCTTTGATTCCTGTTCAGCTTCTGTGGGTCAACCTGGTCACTGATGGTCTGCCAGCTACTGCCTTGGGTTTCAACCCCCCTGATTTGGACATCATGGACAAGGTGTGCATTTATTTTACAAGTAGTGGAAGTCTTGATAATTATAATGCTGTTGCACATCAGTTGGCAGGTCAGTCCCATGTAGTTTCAAGTGTTTCATCGAAAATTTTCTTGTGTTACAGCCACCCCGAAAGAGTGATGAGTCTTTGATCTCCGGATGGTTGTTCTTCCGGTACATGGCTATTGGTGGATATGTTGGTGCTGCCACTGTTGGTGCTGCTACTTGGTGGTTTATGTACTGCCCAGAAGGACCTCAACTCACTTACTACCAGCTGGTAAGCATAACAGAGAACTATTTTATTTTTATTCCTCTTCTACAGTTTAAGTAATCTTTCAATTTTGGAGGTATTCGAAGGTAAAAAGATACTTAATTCTCAATAATAGTAGATGCCATTATGTCAGAGTTTTCTTCTCGCTTTGATTAATTGATGGCGCTAACAAAGTTGATTGCCACTCAGTTAAATGTTTGTATGTATATATTCCTAAATGTTCTTTTTGATTACAGACTCACCACTTGTCTTGCCTGGGTGGAGGAGACGACTTCAAGGGAATTGACTGCGGTATCTTCAATGACCCTCACCCAATGACCATGGCTCTGTCTGTACTTGTAACCATTGAGATGTTGAACGCCATGAACAGGTAATTTGTTAAAACCAATAACAATTGGGTAATTGTTTTTTTTTTACCGTAAAGCAATACCTTATTTTGGGAATTTGATTTGTGTGCCTTATCTTATTCCCCCGATTTGAAACTTTTTTTGGTCCGTATCTAATGAAAAATCTTTGTCAACTTAGCTTATCTGAGAACCAGTCCCTCATTGCCATGCCACCCTGGTGCAACATTTGGCTCATGGCTTCAATGGCTCTGTCTTTCACTCTTCACTTCGTCATCTTGCACGTCGAGATCCTTTCAGTAAGTATGGGAATTCCACAAATTACTCTTGTAAATGTGTGATTGCATGTTATGATGAATTGGTGGCCTCTAGGCTGCAAACAAGAGATAATCAGTAAATGCACATATCATGAAAATACTTAAAGCACTTGTATCAGGATTGTGAAACTGTTCAGAAGGTCATATGGAAGATAAAATAAGACAGATACTCCTGCATGGTGTGAATTTTTTCCATAGACGATTCCCATGATGGATTTCATTTGATTTACTTTTTGCATTCATTGCCTTAAGTTAGCCTCCAGCTTTAGTTGAAAAAATATAAGAACTAATTAGTGATTTACAGGAAGTCGAAAATTTTAGTGCTGTATTATGAATTTACTGCATGCTTGGGAATCTTATTTAAATCATGTTTGAGTCAGATATATTTTTTACTTGATGTATGTATTAATTTGATATGATTATATACTTTATAATTGTACTAATTCCTTCAAGCATGACAGATCAAAAAAAATTCTGATTGGAATTCAGTTTTCCATTAAAATACTCGAGTTTTGGAGTTTTTGAATGCATTGTAGCAGTTATTAGGTGCTTACTTGATCTGTTTCCTTCCTCATCTCCCAACAGACTGTGTTCCAAGTGACACCTCTGGGCATCGAAGAATGGATCACCGTGATGAAGTTCTCCATCCCAGTCGTCCTCTTGGATGAGACACTGAAGTTTGTTGCCAGGAAGATCACCGATGGTGAGAGCCCCTTCCTAACCATGCATTGGATTGTTGTGATGTGGGGTGTATTCTTTGCGATTATAGTCTTCGCTCCAATTTAGACCATTAATGGTTTGGGATAGAGAGAAAGAGAGGTGGAAAGGGGTCATGACCGCTCTTTATTGACAGCCAAGAGACCCAAACCAGGGGGGGGACAGTAGACAAGTTGGAGTTGTCGCTGCCTTCCAGCTCCCATGCAGGGCACCCACCTTTTTTTGAGCTGTGACATAATAATTGATTGTGCCCTGGTGGTACATCAGCAAACCTGGACCAGCCTGCTGGGAGATAAAGTGGTCTCTCACAAAAGCCATGGGTTTGGGTGAAACGAGGTCAGTGAGGGAAATTGGGTGGGTTAGGGAGAAACAAGAACATCATTACACTCCACACATCAGTTGCAACGTTAGCTGAAAGAGATGAACACACTTGAAAAATCCCTCACAAATGTGTTATTCATCCCAGCATAACATGTGAATAAGGAAATCCAAGAAGTTTCTAGATAACTAATAGCACATTTGAGTGAAACCCTTTTTTTTTAAGGTGGCTACTATTCCTATCCTTTTCCCCTTTGTATAATTTGGAGGTTTTTTTGTTAAGAAGATAAGCAATAACATCGTGTCTGTAGAAACACCTGCCTACTTCAGTGACCTCCGATTTCCTAGCATGAAAATTGTGTGTTGTTTTTTTTGCATTTGCGTGGATATTTAAATTAATACAGAATGTGAACTCATTACCCTTTCATCCAGACTCATTGTTCTCCAGAATTCTCCTTTTCCTGAATTCCAGACTATGAATCCTTGGTCTCCTTAGCCACTAGCTATAATCACTCACATAGGGCTGCAGTTCAATATATTGAAGTCGGAAGCCATTTGTTAAATTGGGAGTAATAGGTCTCAGACAATACAAAGTGCCAAGCTGTACAACTGCAAGGCAGCCTTTTTTATTGTTAGATTTTTGTATACATTTCAGTGCATAATTGGCAAGTAGTTGAGATTTGGTGAGGTGTCATAGTTTGTGCATAGCGCTCTTGCTATACAGTCTTTCATGGCAACTATCATTACTGGTACCATATAAATCTTTCTTTCACCGGAAACTCTCTGCTTTGATATCATGTTCTTTACTTCAAGGAGGGTATTGTCATAAAATATAGGGAAATATTTGCTGTACATAGGCTTGCTGCTTCAGTTAATGGCATAGATATCCTTTTTCAGGATAAGCAAAATGCTTGTGATTGATTTTACCTTGAGTGTTTTTATTTTAAGTTGATTGTTAATTGTTAACAATAGACGTTTGATGTGTTATCCAGGATTACGTTATGACAGCAGTATAGTCGAAGTATTTATTTTCACAACCCATTTAATTTTCTCTTGAAATTCTATTATCTCTGTGCCTACTTCTTTGCCTACTTCTTTGCCTTCATTTACATATTGTTATAAGTGGTTTGTCATAACCTCAAGCTTACTTTTTGTGCCTTTGACTAAAACGTTGTTTTCTTAGTTGACTTGGAATAGGTAAGCATTCTCAATCCATTTGGGATGCCCTGCTTTGTTACCTTTGTTACATGCGTGTGGAAAATACGTAAAATTTAATGAGGCGACTTGAGTTACTGTAATTTTGGAAATTAGTTTGATGCCTATGATTTCTCGGAAATTGTTGATGATTGATCATGTCATTAATTCAAATAAAGTTTCATTCAAGGTGTGTTGCAAGGCAGACTGTTAAAAAAATAAATATATTTTATGAAATGCGAAAAGGTAGGCTACTCTTACCAAGTGAGAATAGTTGCCATCTAAATTGACAATATTTTATTCTGACAAATGGCTGCCAGTGCGGATCATGCTGAGAATTAATCAGTTTGAAGCATTGAGAAACTTGATGAATGGTGAAATTCAAAGGTAGCTTTGAAATTTGTTGGCCATACTCTTTTTTTTTTTATTAGGAAAGAAAGAATTGGAACAAGTTTTATGTAACAGTTAGAAAAATGACTGCTTCCACTTTTCCCCATCAATCACTCCACCATTTCACTTCTTCTCCTCTTTCATCCTCATTTGACAATCTCTCCTCTCCTAAATTTTGTACCAGTGCATGCACACCTCATTGTGTTGATGATGATGATGATAATAAGTTAAAAAAAAAGGCCTATGTGAAGGAGTGCTGTTAGCTGTTTTGTGTGTTTGTGTGTGTGTTTTAGAGAGCTAACCCATGAAGAGATCACAGACTGATGAGCTGGTGGTTAAATTTTTGGCTCTTGTTCTTCACTCAGGTGTGTGTGTATGTGTGAGCTGTTAAATAATGTTTGATAAATTTTTTTGGATCTGAAACAAATTGAGTGACAGGGCCAGTGTGTATGGCTGTCCCCTTGCAGTGGGACTTATATTTTTTATGGCGAGTGGGTAAGTCATCAATATTGTCAAAAAATTTTTGTCTGGAATGGAGGGAAGTTGTGCAAAAATGTGGCTTGTTTGCCATTCCTTACTCATGGGATGTAGGTGGAGCTATGTAAATTAGAAACTGTTATATAAGAATTTTTTTAATTATTATCTCTTCTTGAGTTTTGCTTCTCGGCTACTGACATGCCAGTGAACATAGTGAAATTGTGTGTGGCAAGAGAAGTTGAAAGGGACATCATAAGTTAAACTTTGCAATCAATCGAACCCTTTGAATTCAAGTAATATATAAATAAATATGTGTGTGTACGTGTATACGTACATACATATATTAGTACGTATGTATGCATGTATACTATGTAAATTTCAAAAGAATTGTTGAATTGTTACCCTTGAAAACCTAAGGTGTAACAATATCACAGTGAATATGGACATTAATTTTTGTAAGTATACATGGTTGGTTCATTTTTGTGTGTGAATGTTTTTTGTTATTAAAGTTCTGTTTTAATGGCACTCAGTTGCAAAACAGTTGTGCAAGTATTAACCCTCTACTGTGTGATTTTTTTGATGCATTTTTGTAATTATTAAAAGTATTAGTCAATGAAATTAAATGATGTATTGTTGAAAAAAAAATGATGACTTCTGGATAAATTTTTTAAAAAGGTGTGTAGTGATCTACCAATATTAATTAACTTAAAAATAAAAATTCTGAAGGCCAGAATGTTCATATTCATGAGGTAATCACTGAATGTGACAATAGTGGGGCTTCCACTTTTAGATGATATTAGCGAATAAAAGTCCACATTTAAATTCCATTGTGCCTGAGTGAATATCAATAGGTTTTTGGCATTTGTGCATTTTTAATTTTATTAAATTTCATTTTCCAAAATTCATGAGTACTATGTACATAATGTAATGTGGATCTTGTTACATTTGACTTTTGTGTTACTAATAAATTTGAATATTTTAAAAGTTCATTCTTGCTTGCCTCACTAACATCACTGTATGAGCACCCAGGAAACTCAGCTTTGCACCCTGACAATCTCAATGACTGGAATTTTATTTGTTATGGTTGTTGACTGAGATGTTCAAAGAAGAATGGAATTTCTTCCCAACTAAAGTTAACCCTCCAAAGTGATGTGTTTTTTTTACAAGAAGAAACACCAACCTTGATGGAACGCCTGGAGTTGAAGCACTTCATTTGTATGATAATCATAATATTTTTTCCCTGAATGAATTTTGTTTCATGACCAAAAGGAATAAATAGTAAACCATAGTTAAACCGAATGGCATTAATAGAATATTTGTTTCATTCCAATGCATGAATTTTTGAACACTTAATTATTTTTCTTTGCCCAACCGATTATGTTTTATTGGTTTTTGTACCCTGTGACACTGGATTGGAGGTTCAGAAAGTGCCACCATCTTAACTGTCTATTTCTGGAGTGATTTTTTCCCCCTGGACCTATTTATCTTTTGTACCTGCTACTTGCCTGCAAGACCTACTCCCCCCAGCTTGCCGTTAGCTTCCACCTAACTTCTCAAGTGCTGCCACCACCTACAATCCATCAACTGTTTTCATCAAGACAGGTGAGCAAATAATTGACGTGAGATTGGAAAAAAAATAGGAGCTTTTGAAAAATTTTATTCGAAAGAATAAAATTTTATCAGAGTAGTGATCAGTGTAATGTAGTTAGTTTGAGGCATGAATGGTCGTAGGGGTTTTTTAGTAATTCACACTGCTGCTGCTGTTGTCAGCATTCTTCATGCTTTAATTTTGAGAAAACAATTGGCTTTGTAATATTTTTAGCTCATGTTATATTTGAATATACATACATGTTACTGCAATTATTCAATGCTTCTTGGAAATTTGCTTTTCAGTAAGCTATTGGACAGTCTCAAGGCTTTGCCTTTAAAAGTGACATTTTTTTATTATGTCACTACAAGCTTTATTTGAGACTTCAATTTTTTAGCCTCTCTTTAAATGTCCTAGAAAAAGAAAATGCTCAGTTGTATATCTCGTCATTATTTCAACTTATTGTTCGCTTGTCTTTCTTAATGGCATGTTTTTTTCTGGTACCTCTTGCCTTTCCTCTAAACCTAATTTGAATGTTCATGTTGAAATTCTGTGCTTTCTGACACTTTACACATGGGAAATATTTTACAAACGCGTGATGAATATATTTTTTCTCCCAATCCAGTGGCTCCAACAAATATAATGTAATGGAAGTTTTACTATACCGTACACAACTGCTGCGCCCATTTTGGAACCGTGAGTGAGTATGGAACACAGTAGGGATTGGCGTGGCTCAAGATTTGCTGCTATTAATGAAGAAATGCTGCTTTTTTAATTAATTTAATTAGATATTTGTTTTTGCACAGCATTGGGTGGTCTTCCTTTCAATTGCTACAGTTGATTATATCAGATATACACTTGGCTTTTGGCTTTTCTCGGCACATTAAAAATTAAATGAGAATCTTGAAAATGTTTGGTGAACTGAAGTAAATGAAAGGATCTATCGCAGCTAAATCAGGTTGGCTACAGGCAGGGATAATTCAGGGATTTATTGATTGAGATTTCCAGGTTTTTTTGAGAGAAACATTCTTCATTTTCATATTTAATGTGAGATTTGTCTAGTCAAGATACATTGTAGATTTGTGTCTTGTCAAGATACACTGTAGAAAATAGTTACTGAAGGAAAATCAGTTTTGTAGCCAACCTGTAAACAATTTTGCTTCTGGTATTTTTATTTATGCAATTTTCTTTTAGCTCTGTCAGCTGCTTTGCAGTTTCACCTTGCTGTATGATATTATTTCTGTAGATTATGTAGCCAACAAAGAATTACAGCAAAAAGCATGGTATTTATTAGCAGGGTTGTAGTATGCTATTAGTGTATGCAGTATCTTATTCATTCGCTCTTTAATTAGAAAAATATCTTGTTTTCTAAGTGGTTGCAATCATGATTATCAGAATACTTGATTGAAAGCACTCGGCAAGTGTGAACTATTTTCGGACATAAACTATCTTATGCTGAATGAGTGCGAATTTTTTCTAGTCATGGAAATTTTATTAAAATTGTTTTCAATTTACATTCCCTTAAGTATTACTCACATAATAATTCCTGCCTGAGACGTCAGGTGTAGAAAGAATTCTCACTATAATTGTTAAAGAGTTATTATAATCATGGCAACAACTTTTGGTATGTCTGAAATGCCTGGCATGTTAAATTTTTAATAGATAATGCAATGGACATTTTCTAGTGTAACATTTTATTTATATATCTGTAATTTTGCTTATGGCACAGTAATTTATATTTCTATCAATTATTTCATTTGTTTAAGCATTTTATTTTTTTATTTAAAATTTTTATTTCTAAAAATTTTGTATGAATTATTTTTTTGCTTAAGCATCTTCACTGTAGATATGCATTACAGAATTTATTTGCCTATTGTGCTGCTCTTTCGATTAGAATATTTAGTTTTTTGTTGGCTTAGTTTTTCTTAGCTAACTCTATAAATATGTTTCATGTTTGTACATTTTACAAAGAGTAAACTTATCAATTTGAAATTGCTACCTATATATGAGGTGATGCATAAAAAAATTTATGTACAATGATACTCTTGCTAATTTTCCTTGCTTAGCATGGGTATAGTTTGACTGAAATTTGGAACCATTTTAAGTTCAAGCTGTTATTCTAAGTTAATTTGTGTATTATTTTATTTAAAATACTGGAAACTATTCTTAAAATGTAAATTTTGCTCTCTATACTGTTTCTGTGAATTATCTCTCTGTCCTCTTTTCTCCAGTTCCCGACAAGGTGGAGACTAGGTATTGAACAGCTACCATGAAGTGAGCCCTTGAGCTTAATACCAGATAGGGCCAGTGAGGAATCTGAGACCACAAAATGCAAGGACAAGAAACTTTTATGAATTTTAAATGTTCAAAGCACAAAGAAAGAGAGGGAGACTAGATTTGAGCAGCGTCCAATGTTGAAAGAGTTCAAGTCTTGATAGACTGCTGATATGCTTGTTGCTATGTGCTCTGCTTCTTTGAAATACCATCTACTTCATCTTGACTGCAAATTGGGTTATTTTATTACTACTCTTTTATTTGTGCTTCCCTTTTCATTTTATTTTTTTTTAATGTATCATTTGTAACTAACATTCTTCTCGATACCTAATCTCTCTTCATCTATCCTTCTTTTTTATGCTTTTTTTTGAAAAAAGCAATGTAATTGCTGTCTTATTAGTTTCTTTCAGAAACTTGAAGGAAAGGCCGGACTTGACATAAATGCCACCATGCGTGTGCACTAAGTAGCAAGCCTTTTGATTAAAACCAATAGTCCATAGAAATATATTGTGTACGTTAAAAATTTTTTGTTATAACATTTGATACAACAACTGTATCTAACCCTAGCTTTATTTCTTTGTTCCAGTTAATGCTAAGGTCAAGGATACTTGGAAGTAATGTAATTGTTTGAAATCGAATCTATAATGAGACTCTCAATTGCTAGGCCTTCTGTTATAAAAAAATATTAACTGGGTCCTTAAGTGATGATGCAAAGTAATGTGTACTGCTCGGTTGGTAGTAATGTGGAGTTCTCATGAAAACATTACCAGTTATGTTTATGTTGCTCGTGATAAATTTTTCGTGTTAACTTTCTTCAGATGTTGTATTAACATGTTTCGGTCTATTAACAATTCATTTCCGGCTGCTCGCTTAATTGACTAAAAAATTTTTGGAAGCACATTAATCCCACATCATTTAGCACGTGTACCTTTTTTGTGTATTTGAAAGTGCATTTTTTTTCTTCTTGTCGCTGCCTATTTTTTTCCCGCTTAACTGCATTGATAAGAAAAGTGAGAAGGAGAGAGACATACTGGGAGATAATCTCCTACTCTCGCACGTATTTATTTTTGTTCGAATCTATTACAATTGGTGACATCATCCAAGACCTGTTTGTACTCTTCGTCACCTGCAAGTGACAGCATATCTCCCCCCCCCTGAACAACTGCAACACACACCTTTCCCCCTCCTCCTGTCGAACAATCAAGAGGAAGATCGAACCACCAAAAGGAAGGCTCTCGCCCCGAAGACCATGGGTGAAAGGAGGGATGGCCGCTCTAGCGTTATGGCGGTGTGGCCCGGGGCAGCGGCTGGTTCCGAGCCTGGAGGCCATTAAGGACGGGCCTATTTGCCGGCTGCGGCATGCACTAGCCTGAGCAAAGGACACCACCCTCCCCACTGCCCTTAGTCAAACAATAAAATATTAAATGATATAAAAAAAAGCTCATTTTATTTTTTCCATTTACTTGTTCTTCTTTTCTCACCACTCCCCTTTGTTAAGGAATGTGAAAAGAACTGTTGTACTTGGAGTTGTTTGAATGTTTATTTCTTAAATAAGAAATCCAAACCGTTGTTTTCCCAAAATGCACAAAATATAGATGTTTTTTGAAGATTTTGGAGGATGCAAGCGGCTGTGTGAGTGATCATATTTTAAAGGATAAATACTTTAAACGTTTCACCATTTACAGTTGATATTACTTGGCCTTTAATTTAGGGAAATGTTAATTGTTAGAGGATAGAATAAACTATACTTTTTGCCAAGTATGTAAATATATAAATATATTTATAATATACACTTGTATACATATTCCTGAATGGAAGTTTGTTATTGTTGACAGTTTAACACAAATAATCAGTGAATGGTTACATTGCGTTTATAGTGGTTCTTTGGGCAGGGAATATTAAAAAAGTAATGGTGATGTGTTTTGACCCTGATGAAGATTTAGCTTCCTTGACATATTTCTGATTGTTTTTGGAATGCTACAAAACCTTCTATTTGATCACTGGGTTTTTGTCATTTATCTTTTCTGAATTCATTATCATTTTAGAGCATCAAGGAATACTGTGAAGAAGCCAATCAGAAAGTCACTTTCATTGTGTTAGTCTTATGATTAAACATTTCTCCATTTCCTGTACATTGTGGTGGACACATATTCCTTTTTTTCTAATTCTCTTGCCCAAAGTGCAAGTTCTTTATCTAGTCATTTTCTTACTTATTTGGGTTGGTAGTGGAATTTGTGGGTTTGGTCAGGCCCATTTCATCTTGAGTATTTTTTTCTCATGAGAAATTGTTTTCACCTTTTAAGTAATCCCACACTCACCATTTCTCCATTGTGATGCGTTATTTTCAGTCCAAGAATATTATTTCTAACTGTCACCAAAGAAGTTTGGCAGTTAAAAAGTTTTGTACAATAAACCATGAATGTTATAAATAAAAAAAAGCCTTGTACACTGGGTGAATCAATTTTACTTTTTATTGATTGTGTGTATAAAGTGCACTTGATATTGGTTATTTTTTTCATAATCTTTCCTTTGAGTCTCAAAAGTGAAAGTAGTTGTTGTATCAGTCTTACTATGGCCAGTATTCCCATGTTAAAATATTGGTTGAATCCCTGAATGAGAATGAAAGTTCAGGATTTTGAGTTCTCATTTTGCTTTCAGTAGCACCTAACAAGTATTAACTGAGAAAGATTTTGAAATCGGCTATTCCTTTGACAATAGCCAGCACCTTTTATCCAGTACATATGGTATGGTACCATAGTAGATTACAAGGAATTCTTAAGGCGTTAAAATTAGTACATTTCATTGGAAAATATGACGGAAGTGTTCAAATTATGGTATCCTCCGGGGCCGTCAAGTTGGCTGGATATGCCAGGCAAATAACACCTCTTTGAGAATTTAATTATTTTTCATCAAAGAACATAATTTGAGGGGAATGGGAGAGAGTTATGCCAACCTTAGACTAAACATCTTTGGTACATTCATTCTTAAATAACAGAAGTAGTATTTTCATGGTGATGATCATGCTTTAAAGTTTGATGTGCGACTAGATGTCACATTGGGCAACTGACTAATTGGCACAATGGTAAAGGATCCTAACATTTAACTTATCGGCAGGCACTCTAATGACTGAATACCACAAATAAGGTTATTGCAGCAGGGACAAATGTTAAAATGTAGATACCAAACAAGGGCATTTATAATTGAAGATGTTCCCTCAAGTGCGTAAACTTTGTAAATCTTCATATTTAAATTGCAAAGTTATTGAGTTTTTTATTTTTCAGTATTAATTCAAGCAAAGAATTTTGTCAATAGCTTTGCCTTAAAACAATGGCATGTGCCTATTTTTCAGCTTCGATCATGAATTGTAGGTAGTTGCATCCACATCCTACTTAAAGTGGAATGCTCTGAAAACAAGCTTCTTGTGTTTACAAGTCATGATGCTCTCATAAATGATAATTACAGCATTTTTTGCTTCAATAGTTTTGTATGGCAAATGTAATCAGATAAGTTGCAATCATATCAGTTTATCTGAGATAGCTGAGAATTTGTCTTAATGATTCAATTTATCATAAAGAAGTAAAATTGCTGCTTAATTAGCTAATGATTTCTATCTGTAATTTCAAACATGAAATCTAAAGACCACACATAGTGGACAATTCACAGGAATCTGTACAAATATTGTATACTGTGTACATGCATGAACGAATTCTTAAAAGAGATAATATAAATACATATTTTCTTTGAATTCATTGAAGTGTGAGGAAAGTAAGTCTTGCTTAATGTCTTCAGTGAGTCATTAGGGGCAAAATTTCTGTCCCAGAAACTTATTATGGTGAAGTGATCCCTTCTTAAAAATAAGGATAGGTGTGAGGTATAAAGTTGCAATTATTGTCATTAGAACATGAAGTTATTGCAACAAAACTATATCGCTGCGGTCTTTCTTCTGCCTGATGCCTCATGCAGCAAATTACCACAATGGTGAAGTTGAGAAATCAGTACTCAGTTTTTTTATTTTTGAGGGAGGACATTCCTTGGAAATGAGGAATCTATTTTAGAAATACCTTAACATGCAATAAATTAATATGCAAGTCATAAACATCATCAGTTAGCATTATTAGTACAAGCCAGACTTCAAAAAGTACGGCTTGACATAGAAGTGTTTTAATTATAGGGACATGTCTACGAGGAACACTACCATTCCCAAATAACTCTTGATAAAGCACCTCTTTCTTCACACGAATATTGTGATGGGTAGTCTCTATTATTGATTTTGTGTGGTAGAGATTGCTCCAGAAATGACTTCGAGCACTGGTGTGTGTGTGTGGGCACAATTGATATTGGTGCTCATTCTTCATTAAGGAGGTAAGTGCACTGATCTATGTCAAGTGAAATTATTCACAGCAAAAGTCACTGGACATTTTTGCCCAGAAATGAATCCATATTAAGTAATGCATAGCTACACATATCATGGATTATCTAAGCGTTGACTTTGACTCATCTACTTTTGTAAATTCCTGTAAAATTGGTCCTAGTGGACACTCGGCTACCTAACTATATGTGGGATTTAAAGAAAATTCGATTTTGACATTTTCAAATGCTTCCACTCATCTTTATTCACATGAATTGCTTTTAGGAAGAACATTTTCTTAATGAAAAATTATTAGTAGCACTGGGCTAGTGATCGATTCTAAACCCAAAATATTTTGTTAAAACCTCAAATGAAGCCCATTTGTTAAAACTTGCTGAAATATGCTTAGATTGGCTTGATAACTGAAATTTTGTCATAACAACAGGTGAATTCTAACATTTTTGTTTTCAAACCCTGTGAGTTTTTGTTATATTTGAACTTCATAAGGAAACTATTTGGTTTAATCTTTAAAAACAATCCCTGGCACTACCATAAATGTAAAATTTAGCCATCTATTGATGGAATTGAATGGATTTTTCAATCTCAGTTTCAACTCATCAAGAAAAGGTGTACCCACCTAGTTTTGATAATACTTTATTTTTCAAAATACGAAGAACTGATCAGTATTGAACTATTTATGTAGGCATAAAGGAAAAAATACATGAAATAGTAAAATAAACTTGCATACTAGAAGATATTAAATGGATACCGTTGGCTGAGGATTCACATTTAGAGTTCATCGTCAAAGAACTTATCCATACTGTAATACAAGTTGCTCTGTAACAGTTAATACAACTTTATTTTTAAAGTAGTTGGGTAAATAAATAGATTTGCTTGAATTTGGAAGTTTATTGTAAAATCAGGAAGCAAAATTTTATCGATCTTGCTTTGAACAATTTAGGTTTTGCTTACTCTTTCGGTACTTTTGCTCCTATAGTTGGTTTGACTCATGTATTTAAACTATAAAATATAATTTTAATGCAATCAATTCTTATCCAATCTGACAGGATATCTATTTTAAGAATATTTACCAGAAAATTTCATTAGCAGAAGGTGATCTTACCCTATTGTTCCCAGCTGGAAGGTGGCCATGGTCCTATGCATACTTCCCCTCCTTTTCTGGTAGTCTTAGAATTATGTAATTTGGCTGATTGCCAGGGAAAATATGTTACATATCTCTGCAAGAAAATATGTATGGGAGGTCAAAAATATCAATAGTTAGTGAATCTAGTGATAACACCAGGAAAAATTCATACCATTTCCCAAAATCAATGTTATTGACTCAATCAGCTGACATTTTAATTAGTATCTTATCATCTTTGGTCAATTTTTACTTAAATTTGGGTGCAAATCAATTTTATTTCTTTCTTCTCGATAAGCATAGTTTGTGTAGGACTGTAGAGAAAATTCAGGTGATGATTGCTCAAAAGTTTTTTCCACAGAATGGAAAGCACAAAAAGTGTTTTTATGCAAAGCCTAATCGATGCAATAATTCACCATTGTACTGTTCATGACTCATTTAAATAGTAAATAATGTCTTCAAACTTTCTTGCATGTTGAAGCCACTACCTTTCATGATAGAATATAAAATACAAACATATTGCTTAGGAACTTATTCCGGAGACATTTCCAAAAACTCATGGTACCAATAAAGTAACAAGGAGATGAAATTGATACTCAACACAATATATGCAGTATACAGCCAAAGAATCTTATAAACACATTAAATGTGTTTTTTGCTTTTTTGGCAAAGCATCTTTCTCCTTGAAAATAACTGAAACAGTTTTCATAAATTCAAAATTGTTTAAAAAGTCAGAGAAATTGCAAAGGAGGCATTCAATATCATGACAGATGAATAATAAATGGTGAATATCATGTTTTTACATATAGGTACAATGCAGTGTATCATAGACATCCAAACTGATGCTCATTGCACATTAGAGAACTTTCACTTCCGGGATTTTCCATAAGTATCACATGGTCAGTTTATTTTAGGCTATAACAATGAGAAGACGCTGCTCCAGGGAAACTACTGAATATTCATTTGACTGATTAAGAAGATAGATAAACATCTTTATTTTGGTGGAATTCAGACCATAAGGTTCTTTCTTTCATTTAACCCTGAATAGAGGGAGGAGGAGAAAATAATGGAGTGAGGGGAAAGGAGAATGAATCAGATGAGTGTAAACAAAGATAGAGAATATGAATTCCCAAGAGGGGAGGTTGTAAATGCCCCCTTAAAATAAAAACCAGAAATTATCCAGTCATTAATGCAAAGTTTTTTTTTTGAGAGGTGATAGCTGTGCTTATCCCAAACTAAGCTCAATGGGATTTAGTACAGGGAGGACTAGTTCCTATCCATGTTTCACATGAAGTTTTCCTTAAAAGTCTGGTGACAACAAAATCACTCTAGATTAACTGGTAAAGCAATAATGCAATGCCTTAAAGAACAGTAGAAGAAGGGGATATGAAGCTTTTCAAGAGCTGAGTGTCAGGAAAGAGAATACAGATAAGGGGCAAGATACCCCCTGATAGTTTAGGTTCCAGCCTGAGCCACATAATGCTCCTAGTTGATGCCAAATGCCCTCCACCTATAGGGTTTAGAGTTGCTTCTGTGTTGGGCTTGGTGTGCCCGAGGGGGGGAGCAGGTTCTTAAATCGATGCTTAAAAGAATTAATTGAAATAAACAATGTAGAAAAATCCTGTCTGTCAGTTCTCAAACAAAACATGTTTGAAAACAGACAGACAGGAGGAAGAATTGCAAGATATGCAGTGATTGACTATGGACATGGTGCATTGGCCAATGTAGAAGGAGGAGCAGAGTTTGCAATTCAGTTGGTTAATTAAATTGTTGGATGAGCATAGGTGAGAATCAGTGAGTTGCTTAGGAAGGGAAGAAGAGTAAATGGGGCAGGTTTTACGTCTGGGTTCATTGCCAGATGTTGGTACGGTAGCAGAGGATTTAGTAGATTCCAAGATGTCTGATCGATTAATAGGCCATTTTGAAGTGACAGAGAAACATTTTAGTTAAAGGTTAGCAGTTATTTTGTGGCTGGTCAGAATAGGAAACGGGTCTTTTGTGAATATCTTTCTGGCACTGAAACTTGGAGAGCCTGCGTTGCAGACGGAGATGGTGTACCGGATTTTTGACAGTTGTGCGGTAGTAGAAATTTCTTTTTTCAGGCAAGCGAGAAAAATAAGTTAAACAGAAAATAATTTATTGCTAAATCTTTGAATTCTCAAATTCAAATATAACAAAATTTGCTCATTTGCGTTAAATCGCGGGTTGAATCCAAGGACGTTCCAAAGTTCGCTTATCCCCTCTAATTCAAATGTCCCGGTTGTAAATAACGGCAATCATTTTTCGTTTGTCATCACGCACATCCGCCATGCAAGCTTCGAAGCTTTGTTTTCAGTAATTTTGTATAGTTTACAAAGATTGGTTGATCGTGCTATAAGTTTTAATACTTGGTAAGAGTATTTAAATAATTTAACGTCTGTCGTGAATGCTTTGTTTTTTAAAAAGCTGTGATTTGTTGTATACCATGATTATAAATACTCAATATAGTCTTTCAACTCGATGGACACATTTTCCTTGTTTTAGATTTTGAAGAATGGATTTTCAAAACAGACCTGGTGGAAAAACAGGTGGAGGTGGAGTGGCATCATGGTCCGAAACAAATCGAGACCGAAGAGAAAGGTTGCGGCAGTTGGCTTTGGAAACTATAGATTTAAACAAAGACCCCTATTTCATGAAAAATCATCTAGGTTTGTGTTGCTTAGAATATAAATTTATGATATTTGAACTTGAATAGTTACTAAATCTCATTATTAAATCTGACACTTAGGGTCATATGAATGCAAGCTTTGCCTCACGCTTCATAACAACGAAGGGAGTTATTTGGCCCATACTCAAGGAAAAAAGCATCAGGCCAATCTTGCAAGGAGGGCTGCGAAGGAAGCGAAAGAATCTCCAGCACAGGTTTTGAAATTTCATATTTAAAATTGTATTACATCTTAAATATATGGCAGAGTTAACTGTAATGCTGATGAAATATCACTTATTGCTGAATGCTATGTAGCCAACGCCTGTATTAATTTTCTCATTCTATGAAGGCGTAAATGATTGTTGTAAAATGCTTGCATATTCTTGTAAGACTATTGTTAATTGGCACTTCGCTAAATACAACGTTACGAATCACTTGTTTAATTATATAATTAATGTTCTCATGTTTTTCAGCCTGCCCCAGAGAAACCGCGAGTTGAACCTAAAAAGTTTGTTAAAATCGGTCGACCTGGTTATAGAGTGACGAAGCAGAGAGAACCAGAAACAGGGCAACAAAGTCTTCTATTTCAAATTGATTACCCAGGTAGTTAAATGAGTAAGGTGATGGATAATTTAAGGACCTATAGCGCCATATTCAGGTCACAAGCCCACTGACTTACAAAATCTTGAGCTATCCAAATGTTTTATGCACTTTGGGTGGAGGAGTTATAAATGTGGACACCTTGGAATCTTTGATTGTCTATCAAGAAATACCAGCGCATGATGCATTTACCTTTTTCTCTATTTCCTGAAATCTAACCCACTACCTTTAGCTGATGGGGTTATATTCCACCTTAACAAGGTCGAAATTAGCAAATTCTGAAGTGGCATAGTTGAAGTTGGGGTAATCTTTCAAATTGGTTGGCTCTATTACCTAGTCTGGGTGCTCCCAAAATAAGGATGCCATACATAACTATCTAAATTATTTGTATCGGAGATGGTGGGCCCTGAACACTGTTTCCCAAAACCCAGTTGTACCAACATAGTATTTTATTCTTTATATGAGTGTATAACTATTCAGAGGACCCCTCATAATACAAAAGTGGATAAAGTAAAATATCTGTTAACATGAAATATAGCCATTGTCCATTCTGACTGCTGTAGTTTTCAATCCTTGCATGAAAGTGTGTGGAATTACAAAGTCAATTATTTCATTTCAATATGTTATGAAAATTCCATAAAGTTACGCCTGAGACAAAAATTTGCATGCATATTTATTTAGTCAAAGTGACATGGTTAACGTGAAATAGCAATTTTGCTGAATTTCTTGATTCATTAATTTCTCGGCGTAAAGTTCTCTTAAAGACATCCTCAAAAGTCCCATCCATACTTTCCATAAGCTTATCATCGTCCACCGTTATTGCTGCATCAAGTCTACCAGTTGATACATCATTTGGGACGTCAAGCACATATTCATTTGTAACCCTTTTATTACCCTCTCCTTCGTTCACAGAGATCAGCTTCTTAGTAACATTCTGAGACTTTGTCACCACAAGAGATAAAGGAGTGGAAGACGTTTTTAGTCATTTTAGAATTGTGAGACCTGGGTTTTTCATATTTAAAAGGGTGCTAGATGCCACTAAGTTGATCAGTTGTGGAAGGCATTGAGGCTGACTCAATGGATTTAATCTCACTGCAGGGAGCACAGCTTTTGATTGATTTAATCTCACAGCTGCACATTAGGGATAGGGGGTGATTTGATAGGGGTTAGGGTGTTTTGGGAATGCAGTAAGGCCAAACTGGAACTCCACATCGGCATTAGCCTACCATTAAAAATTGTTGTCTTGGGGTCTACAGTTAATTGTCTCATCTGATGGCTGGTGTACTTAGATCAATTGCTCTCCACAAAGTACCCGAAGTATATATCGGTATACTATTGAAAAATCCTGCCACCTCTTGTACCAGGGCCTTTCAGTTTGTTTAATTTGCATGGGGAGCAGGGACATGCTGATGGAAAAATTATTCAGTGATTTTCTCAGCATACTTCAATGATAACAAAATACTCGTAGCTGTTCTCTCATTGAATATTTAATTTTCAGGGTAATTTCAATTAAGAGTATTTAGTTTTGAGATGTTTCAGCCCTGAGTTTTGTCCTTCCAATTTTAGTTCCATTATTGTGGTTTTATTTTACATTTCAATTCTTGAAACTAAACATTGGAAAAAAACTCTTTTTGATTTGTTCCATCCATCGGTACAAAAAAGTATTTACTAACATCCTGAATTAATAATTCTTACAAGACTGATTTCAAATTAAAGTCTGTTGTCTCCTCTCACGCTACTGTGTTGGTGAATAGTAGTGGCTGTATAACTTTTTCTGATGATGGCCTTATTTTTCCTCTACAGAGATTGCAGAAAGTATTAATCCCCGGCATCGTTTTATGTCAGCATATGAGCAGAAGGTAGAACCACCTGATCGCAAATGGCAGTATCTTTTGTTTGCTGCAGAGCCATATGAAACCATTGCCTTCAAGGTAAGACCATAGTCCTGACAGAATTTTGTATATTCCATGGGATAAGTAGAAACCCATTTTTATATTAGAAGTTTCAAGGCTTGTTTATATCAGTTATTTTTCTTACATTTTAATGGAAATTATGAACATGTGGTAATATAATTTTTCAAACTCAGTTTTTTACTCATTCATTAAATATTCACTGTGCAATATTTTTACTAGTCCAAAATATCACAATGAGTTAACTTCTGCACCAGTTAAATTCGTGAATAATTTCCTGAAATTTATAGTTAATGGATGTTGTATTTTTATTATTTATGGACAGTGCTGAGTGAATGAATTCAAATTGATTTTTTTAATTTGAACTCTGTAGTTTTTTTTCAATTGACACTTCATCAATTCAATCATGTACATTGTTACAATTTCTCTCCTGAGGTAAAGAAATACTATTTCACTACCTGTGATTTTTCTTGAGCATGCTAAATTTTTTTGCATGATTCAGTGATAAAAATGATGGGAATCTTTATCAAATATTACAAATATGTTACACCAATGATGTAAGCTAATTGATGCATTTTCCTTTGTGGTTTATTTTACTTAATGCTCTCTATATTTATTTTAGATAATACTAAAGGTATCGTAGACTTTCCATTCACTATTCTGCCAAAATAATTTTTCTAAGTCCAAAACTAGGCAACAGGTGACCCCCAAATGGATGAAGACTCTTCCTTGGAAAATGTAAAGACTTACTGTTGTCTCATATTTTCATGAAAATTCCTTAAATGGCCATCTCTACCTCATGCAAATAGTTCTCGACAATATTTTGGCCTGTTACCGACTAATTTAGTAGAAAAAATTATAGTAAATATGACTATGACTTAAATGAACAGTTTTGTTCATGAGCTGGAGGTATGAAATGTAGTCCCAAAAGCAAGGCTTGTGAAATGGAAACTGTTAATGAAAGACGAACTAATTGTTTTTTTTTGTGTTTTCATCCTCATGGAGCCCATTCCCTAAGGTAGAAGTTATCATTTTGAAAGTGCATGTTTTCTATTTAACTCATTGACAGAATGGCGAGTCTGACATAGAGCCTTAATATTGATGAATTTATACTTCTCTGAAGGGTCCTAAATCAAAGGAAAATCCTCATCATTTAATATTTCATAAAAGGGGTAGTGGTAGGTGCTTACTGATTAGTTGTTTGTGCATTGAAATGGAATGACAAACAGGGATATGCTTATGATGAAATTCTGGTATTTTATTTATTTAATGACTTTACTGGGGTAAGACTGAGACTTATTAGTCCCTTCTTCCACCTAACCCCTAAACAAATCATATACATTGACGACAATTACATGGGTATGGGAGTGAAATTTGTTGGTATCCTCCATTGAAGGAGAAAAGGAACCATCTCCTTCGACGATGAGGGAAGCGTCTAATGAAAGGAGTTATTCAATTCAGTCGATTAAATTACTCCTCTGATCAACTTCCCATTAATTTTTCCCCACCGTAAAGGTTCATATACCATGTATACTTATGTATAGGTTGACCTTTAAATAAAAAATTTCAATGAAAGCAAATCAAGGGTCGCCTTTTACATGAGAGAGATATATTTATTATATAAAAACCATAAACACAGTAATCAACCCGCAGGTTGGTTTGGTAGGTGATGGTAGAGTACACCTAGTACTAAGCCTGATGGTGGGTGAAATTCACACATCAGGGTAGGGGGGCCTGTTCCTTTCCCTGTGCTGGTTATGGTTTCCCAGGAAGATCTGGTACCCGAAAGTCCAGGGGGTAGAGGGTTATAATATTTATTATGGTATGTTATAAAAAAGATGAGATTTGAGAAATGAGTTAATCCTCTATGGGGTCATATTCTGAAATTTACTGCCATGCCATAATAATGCCACAGTCATGACCTTTTTTACCGAAAAAATTAGTTGCCTATTTCAGCACAGCAATAAAAGCAAGCAATATTGGCACAGACAATGTAGCGCTATTGGCAATGAATTTCAAAATGCAATCCAAATCCTGCTGTTGATGATAATAGTTGATGCATAGAAATCTTGTAAATTGACATATTACTTACAACTTAATAGCTACAGTTGAAAATGTTAAATTATATCTATTTTAGTTCCCACTACATAAGGGTATACTTCCAACGATACATACATAGTTCATGAGTTATAATTATAATTACCTGAAATCAACTTGGCAGCATTTAATTGTTTTGCAAAACTAGGGTATGTATGGTAATCATTTTGTTCTTTCAGTCACTTGTGTTTGAGATACAAGATGATTTCTTCTTACAGGTACCAAGTCGAGAGGTGGACAAGTGTGAGGGAAAATTCTGGACCCACTGGAATCGTGACACAAAGCAATTTTTCCTTCAGTTCAGCTTCAAGCAGGACCCCAAGCAGAAGAATCCCCCTCCCCCAGGGACCATGCTCACGGCACCCCCTCCTCCCAGAACACCCCTGCCGCCCTCAGCTCTCCCACCCCCTCCCATGCCACCCCCTCCAATGATTCCAGCACCTCCCCCAAACAGAGCCATTCCTCCACCTCCAATGCCACCCCCTCCCCCACCAAACTTCACTCCCATCCCCCCACCTCCCCCAAAAATGGGAGGACCTCAACTATCGGCTCCACCACCACCTCCACCGCCTAAACTATAAGTGTCCTCTCTTGTCTTCAATTTTTGCATTTATCTTTGGAGTCTTATGTGCAAATAAAGTTCTTATTTGTATTGAAACTTTCAAAATGTCTGCTTTAATTTGATTGTATATATGATTAATCCCAGTTTTATATGCTCCTTCAGATGTTGTGGACTATTATTATAAGGTTTTCTACTGGTTAAGGTAGGTTTTGGATGGACATAGCCTATAAAATTGTACACAATGTATCAAAGGGCCTCTCGAACAAAAAACAATCTGAATTCAGATATTACAGTAATCCCTCTTCAATTCCATTCACATCCTCCCTCCCTTTATTCCGTCTAACATGCCAATCCTATTCTTACCGTTTCCTCATTTGTGCAATGTTTTCTCTATTGCAGACTTCAACATCCTGTTCCCAATCAAAATGCTCTGAATCTAACTTTCCTGCCTCTTTTTGATTCCTCCCAAAAATGCTCTCTCCTCCACCACCATGCCTAGCACTTCCTTGTTTGTATTCCTTTCAGTTCCCTTCACCTTTTTCATCCTTCTCCACACCCATGTTTCAAAAGCCTTCAGTCTATGCCTATTATCCTGCCTCAATGGCCATTTTGCCACGCTGTACAAAATCAAGCTCCATATCCAAGTTTCAATGAGCCCCTTCTTAACATACCTACTCCATGTCTCCATCATCAATTTCTTCCTCCTTCTGAAACCTTCCTTGCGTAATGCAATTCTTCGTCTAATGGCCCTACAATTGGGACCATTTTGATCCTAAGAACTTCTGAGATAGGTTAACTACCACCTGCTATAATTTTTTTCCTATTTTAACGTTTAATGGCCATTTTTCTGAAATTGTTAAGTGGATAATGTCAGCTTTTTGAACTAATCCCAGGCCTGACATTCATATGTGGGTACCAAGTGGTCATTTGCTCTGGAAAGTATTTGTGGATGCTTGAGACAGTGCATCCATTTGTTGATGAATAATGTCTTTCTTGCTTACCATGGTTTGTTAGAATGTAGGAAACATTTAGCTGCGTGTTTTTCTGGGCAAAATGACTTCTCCTTGAGAAGGAGCATTGATTTAATCCACCTCATCGCAGACAATAGAACTGTCTTTGACTAGTAGTCCATTCAGTCACGTTTGAAAACCATTAGCTGCTTTTTGAGTTTTGAAATGCAGGAAATAAGTAAATGAGAAACTTTAATCAAGAGTGTACTCATTTAGAAATGAGTGTTCCCTTATGTATTAGTGGTAATGGGGAAACAATTGGTTAAAGATTTTTTTGCAGTTCCCTTTACCTGGTAGATTCAATCAGTACCCATTCAGGGTTTAGATAAGTCAAGTTTTAATTGGATCATAGTGTTTAAAATTTGTGCATAAATTTATCTCTTCTTTTTTTCAGTTTTTCCCTCTTACTCTTCTCAGAACCAATTCCAAATATTAGTACAAATTTGACAGGAAATTAGTATTCTCTTAAGTTATACATAAATATTCATATTGCCATAATAATAGATGTCAACCAGATATGCAAAACGATTCTTCTTTAATAGTGAAATTATTGTCTCATTTTTGAAATGATTAGGCAGATTGTTAAACAGTTTTGTGCTCATGGATGCTGGTCCTTCAGATACCATAGACGGGTATGATTTTTCACTTTGCTGAACAATAAGCTTGATTTCCCACACAGCTAAGGGGTTTAGTAAGGGTAAAGGCATGGTTGATGCCATTGCACTAATGAGATAACTAATTGAGAGGAATATAGAATACAGTCAGAATACATTTGCCTGTTTCGTAGATTTCCAAAAGGCGTTTGATAGAGTGTATTGGGAAAAACTCCAAGAGTATATTGCAGAAAATAGGAATAGATTGCAGGGACAGGAGGCTAATCCACTACGTATCTCAGATTGCTCGGGTGCGAGTGGTGAACCGAGAGTCCAGATGGGCAGTGTTAGGAAGAGGCATAAGGCAGGGTTGCCCTGCTGTTCAACGTGTATGTGGAGGAAATGATTAAAGAGGCATGGGAAGAAATGGAGGTAGGAATGAAAGTCAGAGGGGAATTCGTAAAATCAGTTAGGTTCGCTGATGACCCAGCTCTAATTAGTCAGTCAGCCAGCCAAGGGGTTTCAAGCATTGCTGAATGAATTGGAAATTCATTGTGATAGATATGGGATGAGGATCAATATAAATAAAAAAAGGTTATGTGATTTTGCAGAAAGAAAAAGGCTAAGCTAAACATTAAAATAGGAGGGCAAAAACTAGAGCAGGTGGAGCAGTTTACGTTTAAAGAACAGTTTTAATGACCTCAGTACCATGGTTAAAAGCAAGCTCCGTCTTTTTGCCGACAATGCAATATTTATGGGAACATTCGAAGTCACGTTGGCTAGTGACCTAGATGCAATTCAGACTTGGTGCGGCAATTGGAATTAAATTTAAAAAAATGCATAGTAATACATTTTTGGGAAGAGCACTTCCCTCCTATATAGTTACAAAGTGAAACAAACAGAAATGGCAAGGGTAGATTCCTTTAAATACTTGGGTGTAACAATTACTCACTATCTGTCCTGGGGAAAGCAGATACGAGAAATATGTGGTCGTGATAATAAAAAAATTGGGATTTGTCAAAACAGTGCTTGGTAAATGCAATGAAAAAGTGAAGGAACAATGTTTTCTTGCCCTAGTCAGACCTTACCTAGAGTATGCTGTGCCAGTATATGGGATCCTCAAGAGATAAATTTGATTTCGCAATTAGATCGAGCTCAGCGGAGGGGGGCTAGATTTGTCAAACATTGTTGTGACCAATGCGGTAGCATAACTACTTCGCTAGAAAATTTAGGCTGGGATTCCCTTACACAGCAGTGTTTACAATATAAATTAAACTTATTAAAAGCATTTTAAGATGGGTCCTTTTCCGATGACATCAAGAACATTATACAAACCCCAACGTATTATGGGCGGAGGGATCATGAATATAAGATTAGAGAGATAGACTGCAAGACTGATAGGGTTAAAATGTCATTTTCTCTGAGAACAATAAGAGACCAGAATGCTTGTAATCGAAATCCCCCAGGAGTCAGTTCGACACAATAAGAATTAACTCACAAGTTAGGGACTGCGCATGGTTATATATATATTTTTTTGCAGGTTCCCCCCACCTTCCCCCATCCATTTGAAAAACCCTAACCCTTTCCTCCTGGTGCTGCACCCCCTGCCACACACCTTTTTGGTGGCTTGCAGGGTATTGATTTAGATGTACGTATCTCGGAAGTGTTTTGGATCAACATGGTCTAAGTAATTGGGACATAAGGAGAAGAATTCCACTTATGAAAGAGGCTTTCACAAGGAGGAGGGAGTTGATGACAGGAACGTTGAGTAAGGATGTTAAGAAAAGACTCATGAAAACTTTGAAATGGAGCGTAGTTATGTACAGCTTGGAAACTTGGTCACTGAACCAGGAGGATAGATGGATTGGAGGCTTTTGAAATGTGGGTGTTGAGAAGGTGAAATGGACTGAAAGGAAAACAAATGAGGATGTACTAGATATGGTGGGCAAGGAGAGGGGTTTGTTTGGAGGAATCCTAAGGAGACAGGTAAAATGGATGAAGGGCATATTGGTTAGCAGTGGAATGTTGAAGACTGTAATAGAGGGGAGAATGTTAGCCAAAAGAAGGATGGGCAGGAACAGGATAGGAATGTTGGACAAGAGGAAGGAAGTAATCAGTGATGAAGAGGGACTTGATGTAGAGTAGGTTGCTGGATTGTATTTTATTAGGTGTCACAAAATATTTATTTATTTGGTAGTTGTGTCCATCCAAAACCTACCTTAACCAGTGGATTACTTAATAATAAATGCAGCTCACTTTGAACTTGAACCTGTTCGGTTAAGATGGAAAATCCAATCGTCAAAACAATGAAACAATCAATATCAATCCTTTTAGCCAGGGATGGAGCTGCACATGAGAGGTTTCACTTGCCCTTCACCACTACGTGTGTTTTTCAAACACCCCAAGGGTAACTGTAGAGTCAAGAAACTGAGGTAAGGGGCACGAAAAATAGTAGTTTTTGGTATAAACAACCTGGCACTTTTGTTGATAGGGTTTATAGATTTGGTAGAACTAGGTTTCTCTATTCCAGTCCAATGATAAAATATGCTTGTTCCTGATCATTGAGCATCACTGGCATTTTTATTATTCCTTGATATGGATTTAGAATTATCTTAATTTTAAAATGGCATAGAATTAGAATATTTTGAACACTATGAGCCATTGATTTACTGTGTACTTAATGTATATGTAATGCCATAGAAAGAACAGAGTCAGTTTGATGTCAATTACTTACAAATTTCCAGGAAATTCTTAAATTTATAATTCTTTAAAAACCCCAAAAAATGAAGGGAATAAATTATCACTACTTGCAGAATCAAAATGATGTGAAAATTTGAATTGCCTCAACTTCCATCACTCAGGATTTTGATTATTTCAACATAACTTAAGAGGAATATTACGTAAATCTGAAGTTTGAAACTAAGTATTGCAGTCCATTTATTTCAGCTACATCCTGTTTACTTGAATCCATTAAATTCCATTTTGGGTTTCTGATTTAGGAATTGGGTAGCGTATCTGTGCAGAGACCATGCTTTCATAATTATGAATTCACTTACTTTCCCCCTGAAAATGTTAGGTCAAAGAACCTATAAATTCCTGAGCTCTCCCCATTTTACGAAAGACCATTACCCTGTTGGTGGAGATTAGGATCCTGAGTGGTTTCCCACTAGGGAAGGTGGGCTACTCAATAAACATCTTTTATTTTGTAATTCACTAACTTGCAGTCATACTGGTATATAATTAAGTATTTATTAATGATGAAGCATATGGAAATGGTTCATAGTACAACATGCATTTACCCATTGATGCTACTATGGGTTAGGTGTTGATTGGATGAATAATCAATTATTACACAGTGCAGATGTCACCACTTAAAGATGCTAAATCAATAAAATGTTCGGCTTTATGTAAAGCATTGCCTATCTAAATTATTGCTGTAACACTTAATTAAGTGGTAAATATTGCTTTGTCAAGTTACTCCGCATAGCTGCATCTACACGCCCTAAAAACGGCATTGGGTGAGTAGGCAACTGTTCCTGAAGGATCGAGTGTAATAATATTTATCATAATGTTGCACAGCCACAGTATATGCTGTCCATCATGAAACAGACCAAACAACATATAAACAGGAAAACATGTAAGGTCAGAATAATTCCAGTTAAAAATAAAATCATTACTATATAATCGAAGTTTAATACAGTTGAAATACTCTTCAACCTATGTTTCACTTTCGAATGGAACAATATCTTGTTTGTGCACTTTAATATTCATAACTCATCGGATTTTTACTAAGTTGAAAAATAAATTTCCATAACAGAAACATTCAGGGGTGAACTGAAAACTCGCGATAAGAATAGGATGCATTAATGAAAAATGTAACTACATTCTAAGAGAACCATTGCAGATCATAATAACATTTGTAAGAAACACGACCCAAATTATTACTACGCTAAAACAGTAGATTTAATGAACAGATGGAGTGATTTGTCAGTTTCTCGCTTAGGAGCCAATTCACGACAGTTATTCATTCCTAATACCCTATTTGGCGAAGAGATTTTGTCGAGAAATTTAAAAGCGAACCTTCCAATTCTATTTTTCTGTGGCCTCGCTGTCGTTATATGATTATATAGTGTGTTAGTTGCACTGCATTAGGCCTCTGAAATAAACAACAACAACCTGCTCAATAGGTAACAATAACACCCAACTTTCGAAGGACAAATTTAGCTCAGCCTCAAACCGGTTCCATTTCTGGCGATAATCTGTGAATCACTTGAGTGATCTCTGTTTCTCAAGGACATTCTCCAAGTCCTTGGAATTTAAGTGACAGCTGTGAAAATTTTAGAAGGCATTAAAAAACTCATGGGACTCAAGAACTGCTCGTTAAAAATTATGGAAGCTTACGTGATCTCTTAAATAGTACACGCCTTAAAATACGTAACATTACATTGAGACACTTATTTCTCCGCAATTACTCTGAAAATAGATTATTTGGGTCCGGTTTCCATTCCTTTCATTCGCGTGTCATTTCAAAAGTAAACAATCCAATTAACATAGCTTACATATGATGAAACCTATCGACTGCTTCCCACATTCCTCTTCAAACCTCGACATCCTGGCGCACTGCGGAGTTTCGAACTTTTAACATCGAGCGTCTGACGGCTGGAGTGCGACCGGCAGGTTTTTGGAGCTGCCCGCTGGATTTTGGTTTGGGTTTTGCGGTGGCTCAATTTTTTTGGTTGGGCTGGTTTGGCCTTGGTGTGCATTGTTGTTGAGGGTAGCTGTTTCATTATATTTGGCCATCTTCTCCTCTGAAGAAAATAAACTTGCCTCAAAATGGGCGAATATTATGGTATTTTGCAAGCAATCTCAGATATTTTAAGCGTAATCACGATAACATTATGTTTAGTGTTGAAAGTTCCGCAAATTTTAAACCTCATGAAAGTGAAAAGTGCCAAAGGTATCAGTATGAACGGCCTGATGCTCGAATTGTCTAGGTAAGTGTAATTGACGGATTGTTTAAGTAAATTAATTCATCCTGCCTATCTTCTTACCTCTGTCCCAACTTCATTTTCAGTTATTCAGTCATGGCATCCTATAATTATTGCAATGGATATGCCCTGCTCTCATATATGGAATATCCTATTATTATTTTCCAAGAAATTATTCTGATATTCTTAGTTTTGAAGTACATGGATCTACTAAATGTTATTAGCGCCGGATTGTTTGGAATATATGCGGCAGTATTTGGTGGATTTATATTTGGATTATTTCCTCCGCAAATCTTAACCATGCTTGTGGTGAGTATTGCTTTCATTTTTATGGATGCCATGTGGTGAGTGGCAAAAAGTTCACATTGAATCATTAGAAGAGCCGGACGAACTGAAAAACCATGAAACAAGTACTTATAGTTTCTCAGTTCATATGTATATATATATATATACAACCGGACGTACGTATATAAATTCAGTCATACGGGTTAAACGAATCTTCACTGAGCGAATTCGCCTATTCCAATCGGATTCATTAGGTTTAATATTTATGTGCAAATGAGCCCTTTCAGTAATGACCGTGGATTCCCAAACTAATTTAACATGAAGGAGTAGTTTGTGCTTCTAAATAACTGCACAAAATCACTATCATTGCCTAGTATCCCCTTGCTTATATTATCATTCCTTCTCTTAACCACTTAGCCAATCTTGTAGCTAGAAAGAAAGCTATCTCCTTTAATATATTTGTATTGTGTCTTAAACAATCATCTGAAATACTCAACTTTCTGGTCACTTGTCATTTAAAGTACCTCCTGTGAAAACTAGACTCAACATAGTGTTTTTATACGCTATTTTCCGAATAGTTATTTTTTTAACCTACCCCCTGTAACGTGCAATGAGAGGGATATTCTGCAAGAATATTTAATATTGTAATATAGCTCTTTGTGCCCACAAAATCATGTAAAAAATAATATCTGATAAGACCATAATATTTGTTTGCATGTCTGTTTAACTGCTACCTAAGTCAAGTCTCTCCTTCTCTTCTCAATGTCGTCCTATCACCTGGCTTTACTTTGTATCAAGTGTCATTTGTTAAACGTTTTGCCCTTTTATGTTCATAATAGGAGGACAGCGATTTTTTATTACTTCCTCTTTTGCCATATGTAGTTTTGTGCTGCTATCTGTTGTTGTTATACTAGGTGAATATGCAGTAATGACTTGTTTGTTGACTGGTGAAATTTTGGATCAAGGTTTTCTCTTTGATTGTGTATTTCTACTGTCTCTTCTTCCTGGTATTAATATTTTGGTGCTGCAATGCATACCTGGCAACCTCTATGAAAATCATCAAAGCCTTGATGATTTTCATAGGGGAATGCTTTGATGCAATATTCTTTCTGTTTCTTCAGAAGACCCTGAAGATAACTCCTTCAAAGTTAGGTGTAATTCACTAGGAACTTAAAATGTTACTGGAAATGTCAAGAAAAAGGCACTATGTTTTTTTTTTAATTTCTCTTCATTTGTTTATGCTGTTTTTTAAAAATGAAATGTGTTTTTCAGGAGCTAAAGACCAATGAACCCAAATATTTTATGGAAAGTGACCTTAGACATTGAATTTAACAGCATTTTTATTGCCTCAATTCTAAGAACACCATGTTTGATTTTATTTGGCTCTCATAGACTATGCTTGATTTTTATTTGGAATAATGAAGCTGATAAGTGATTTCAAATTCATTCATTCTCGCATAACAAGAATGTGTGAAACGATAACTTTCCAGAGATGTAATTTTTTTATACATTCTCAGTTTTAAAAATTAATTATTCAGGGTAATTTCAATGTATTTTTTCCTTCTTTACCCATTAGCCTCTCACCACTCCAGTTTCTGCATCAAGCAAAGTTGTCCAGCTCCTTGCTATACTCAGAGCTAAAGACTCACGTTCTATTAGCACAACAACTTGGGCTCTTTCAGCATTCACAAATTTAAGTATGTACCCTTCTCTTTTTCCTTTATTCTCCAGGTTTAAAATCATTTTAGTTTATCTGTACTCAGTTACATATTTCACCAGCTGCCATCATCTTGAAAGTGGACAAACCACTATCCCATTGCAATATTTTTAGTTGAAGGAATTGAAATTCCAGGTAATGCACTTAATGCAAATAATAACTTAGCATGCTCTTAAAATTATACAAAAATAAAAGGAAAGGCAATATAAATTAAAAACGAAATATGTATCACACTAGCACTATCAGATGTGGTACTCATTACCCTAAGTACAAGCTGAAGATCACACGAGACATAAGGAACATTTTGCCATGAGAAAATTCAAACATATGTACCCTTCCCACTATCCCACCATATCATAGTGTGCAAAGGGCCTCATTTAAGTTATTTTATTATTATTACTTTGTTTTAGGGAACTTACTCTCTTTTACTAGTTTCTTGTACATTGTCTTGTCTTTGTTCAATTCTTTTGTATGTTTTATTTATCCTTAATGGTTCCTGCCAGATCTAATTGGGCTCCTGTTGAGAGTTTCTTTGATCAAATTCACCCATAGCTTTTTCAGTATGCCCTTTCTTGTCAAACCATTTTCTCTCATTTATGTGTGTGTGATGATTCAATTCTTGTCCATTCTCTCAGCATTAATATACTAGCACATAGCATACTTATTTCATACTTGTACATTTTCATCCATATACATGATAAGCAAGGCAACCAATGACAAGTATGTGGCACAAAGTATGCAGAAAATCGACTTGAGCAGTATGCTAAGAGTTGAGGCATGAAAGACTGGCAGTTACAAAAAAATCTATATTATTAGGCTGTGAAAAATTAAGTTCCTCCATGGTAGGATATTGATAGGAAGACCACCAATATGTATTCTTATAAAGAATATATTTATTCTTGAAAAAGAGGCCATAGCCATTGGTAAAAAAGTATTTAAACAGGGAAGAAAACTAGCCACTACTGAAAAGATTTAGTATTTCAGCAATAAAAAAATGTCCAGGCCACATTCTTTCATAGCCCACTTGTCCCTCACTCTCTCTCTCAGGTATTTTTCATGTTCCCAAACCCATCTCATTTATTCAATATTTATGGTTTTCTTTGCATACCCAGGTTTCACTTCCATGCAATAATATCCTCTGTGTGTTGCTTTTCTATCTTTCAGTTTCTTTTTTTCAGGCCAGGTCAATAAAAGACTTTAAGTTTATAACTTAGATGTAAAAGTCCACAGTTTCATTGCTACCTTCTTCTGCTGACCTACTGGGTTCACATTTCTTCATGAAGGAACCTCCCTAGAGTAGTAGTTCATATTTTTTATCATCCATTTGCTCTGTTATTTTGTAGTCCATACTCAATATACAAGCATTTAATCATTTTACCCACTATCCTTATCAGACCCGATTGCCCTCTTTTTATATACAGAATGGTCACTGTCATAGAATATCCTGGAAACTCTGGTAAAGTCAAGTGGCATCCAATGCTTGATCAATGCATCATCTTTAGTCAGATTCATTTCAGATACTTGACTTTTGGCTCTCAGGAGCTCTTGCTGCCGCAGGGAATTTGGAATGTCATCTTTGACTTCTGGAACATTTATGAGTGATAAATTGTAATCTTAACCCTTTTAGTGCAACTGGCCGATATATCAGCTTTTGCATCTTGGGTTTAAAGTGAAGTGGGCCGATATATCAGCTCAAACGCAAGCTATTGTCCATAATTAGTAGACTATAACCATTACCAAAGTTTTGTAAGACGATGTAAAATTCATTCATAAATATTACCAAATGCAGTTGACATACAATTAAAAAACTGCTAATGGATATCATTAAAAATGACTTCAAAATATTTTTGCCCCTCAAATGATACATATAATTGAATTAACTCCTGAACTTTTCGTTCGTGCCCCTGTTTGTTTGCATCCAAAATGAATTAAAAAATTATGGTTGACTGATAACCCTTATCAATGGATCTCAAGCCTCAGACATAATGTACATGTGTTGAAAAAATATTTTGCTTATTAATGAAAACTATAAGCAAGGTGCATATTTATTAATGTTTAATTAATTTACATATTAACATCAGTCCTAACATAAGATGGTGCAAATATGTACCAAAAAGAATTCATGAAAAGAGGCCTAGTTATTCAGTATATGTAGGTACAAGATATGGATATCTTATGGATGCTATATATATGCATAATTATATGTGTATGTATTTATGTGTGTGTATGGTAATCCAGGGGTAGAGCATTACACTACTGACCGGTGGGCCTGGGTTCGATTCCTGGGCAAGCCTCTCTGGGTACCCTCAATTCCACTCAAGCTATGTAATTTTTCGGGCACCAGATCTTCCTGGGAAACCATAACCGGCACAGGGAAAGGAACTGGCCTCCCTACCCTGATGTGTGAATTTCACACACCGTCGGGCTTAGCACTGGGTGATATCTACCATCATCTACCAAACCGACCTTCGGGTTGATTAATGTGTTTATGGTTATATATATATAATTATAAGTGATGGTGTCACGTTAAAAACACTATTGAGGAAGGCAACGGGAAACCACCTCAATTATCATTCCCAAGAACAATGTGATGGACAATAGAGATATTTTGAGTCCTGGCAACCACGGGGCTCGGCCCAATCGGCCGTGTGTCGTGCCCGGCAGCGGGGGAGGCAAGGCTTCCGCGGTCGTCATCCCACGAAACCCTTGCAAGGGAAAACCAGCAGCAGCAGGACAGAAGACGCAGGAGAAGAAGACCAAATTAGTTAGAATAGGAACGTGGAATGTTAGGACAATGATGAGGACGGGGAAATTGGAGAATGTTAAGCGTGAGATGGAAAGGGGAAATATAGATATTTTAGGTCTATGCGAGGTGAGATGGAAAGATAGCGGGGATTAATGGAGTGATAAGTATAGAATAATATACAGCGGTGGGGACGAGAGCCAACGAGGGGTCGCCATAGTATTAAATGAAGAGGTAGGAAGAAGCGTAGTCAACATAGAGCAGGTAACGGATAGAATACTACTAGTGGAGATAAAAGCAGAACCGACGAACTTAGTTATTATCCAGGTATACATGCCACCGAGCAACCATAAGGAAGAAGAGGTCGATAGGATATACGATCAGTTAGAGGACATGATTGCATGTGTTCCTGCAGGGAAACATTTGATAGTGATGGGGGATTGGAATGCGACAGTAGGCGAAGGAAGAGATGGTGATGAGGTGGGGGACTACGGTTTAGGCACGAGGAATGACCGCGGGGAGAAAGCAGTTGAGTTCTGCAGGAGACAGGGGTTAGTTATCACCAACACTTGGTTCAGACACCACAAAAGACGCAGGTATACATGGAAAATGCCAGGTGACTCGGGAAGATATCAGCTAGATTATATCCTGGTTAGACACAGGTTTAGGAACAGTGTGATAAATTCCCACAGCTTCCCGGGAGCGGATGCGGACTCAGACCACAATTTAGTTGTTATGAAATGTAGCGTACGTTTTAAAAAGATAAGGCAGGGGCGGCGAGTTAGAAAATGGAATGTAGAAGCATTAAATGGGTTGAAAAGAAAGGAATACAAACAGGCGGTAGAGAAAATCATGGAGGACGGTAAAGAGCTAAGTACTATTGAAGAAAAATGGGAATGTATCAAAAAAGGGTTGTCTAAAGCGGCAAAAGACACTATTGGAACCGTTAACGCTAAAAGGACTCGTAAACCATGGATCACGGATGAGATGATTACAAAAATGGATGAGCGGCGAAAATGGAAGAATATAAATACAGAATTAGGCAAAATGAAGTACAAAGAATTGAACAATAAATTGAGGCGGGCAACAAATAAAGCAAAAGAAGCATGGTGGAAGACGCAGTGCGAGAATATGGAAAGTCTGCAGAGGAAGGGGGAAATCGGTGCGCTTTACAGCATAGTTAAATCTTTATCGGGAAGTAAGAAAGGGAGATCAACGATAGCAGTTAGAGATAAGGCCGGTAAGGTAATAGTTGACGCAGGAAAGATCCAAGAGAGATGGAAGGAATATGTAGAAGACCTGTATAGTAAAGAGCTTAGACCAACAAAGTTAGACATTGAAAAGGAACATGACGTAGAGGAAGATAGCTTAGGTCCAGGCATACTAGACAATGAGATAGAAAGGGCATTAAGGGAGATGAAACTAAATAAGGCCGTGGGGGTAGATAACATTCCCGTGGAACTTTTGAAATGCTTGGGAAAATGTGGGAGGAAGAGGCTATATGGGCTGATCCGTAGTATTTATGAGGAGGGAATCTGGCCGGAAGACTTTGTGAGATCAGTTTTAGTTCCTATTCCGAAAAAGGTAAAGGCCACGTCATGTGAGGACTATAGGACAATTAGTTTGATATCCCACGCAGCTAAGGTTGTTCTCAGGATCATAAACAAAAGGATAGAGAGTAGGGCAAATGATTACTTAGGGGATGATCAGTTTGGGTTTAGGAAGGGGAGAGGTACGCGTGATGCCATTGCAGTAATGAGATTATTAATCGAGAGGAATATAGAACACAACCAGGAGGTATTTGCCTGTTTCGTAGATTTCGAAAAAGCGTTTGATAGAGTAAATTGGGAAAAACTAATGAGTATATTGCAGAAAATAGGAATAGATTGGAGGGAAAGGAGGCTAATCCGCAACCTGTACATGTCTCAGACTGCTCAGGTGAGGGTGGGAAACGGGGAGTCAGGATGGGCAGTGTTAGGAAGGGGTGTAAGGCAGGGTTGCCCATTATCACCGTTGCTGTTCAACCTGTACGCAGAAGAAATGATCAAAGAGGCATGGGAAGAACTCGAGGTAGGAATGAAAGTGGGCGGGGAATTCGTAAAATCAGTTAGGTTTGCTGATGACCAAGCTTTAGTTTGTCAGTCAGCCAAGGGGCTGCAAGCATTGCTTAGTGAATTGGAAATTCAGTGCGACAGGTATGGGATGAGAATCAATATTAATAAAACAAAGGTTATGCGATTTTCTAGAAAGAAAAAGGCCAAGCTTAACATTAAAATAGGAGGGCAAAAGCTAGAGCAGGTAGAACAGTTTACGTATCTCGGTAGTGTTTTGGACCAACACGGTCAAAGTAGTAGGGACGTAAGGAGAAGAATTGCGCTAGGCAAAGAGGCTTTCACGAGGAGGAGGGAGTTGATGACGGGGACTTTGAGTAAGGATGTTAAGAAAAGACTCGTAAAAACTTTGATATGGAGCGTAGCTATGTACGGCGCGGAAACGTGGTCATTGAAGCAGGAGGATAGACGTAGACTGGAGGCTTTTGAAATGTGGGTGTGGAGAAGAATGGAGAAGGTGAAATGGACAGAGAAGAAAACAAATGAGGAAGTACTTGGTATGGTGGACGAAGAGAGGGGTTTGTTGGGAGCAATCCTATGGAGGCAGGAAAAGTGGATGAAGGGGGTGTTGACCGGCAGTGGGATGTTGAAGACTGTGATAGAGGGTAGAATGTTGGGCAAAAGAGGTAAGGGAAGGAACAGGATAGGGTTGTTGGACGGGATGAAGGGAGGAAGGAAGTACTCAGAGATGAAGAGGGACCTGATATAGAGTAGGATGATTGATTTTGTGTTTTGTTAGGAGTAATAAAATATTTGTTTGGTAGTTGTGTCAGTCCAAAAACCTACCTTAACCGGTAGATTACTTTAAAAAAAAAAAAAAAAATATATATATAATTATATATACATACACACCCATACATGTGTGTGTTTGTTTATACATACTCATGCGAGGGTAGTTAGAATGGTTATCAGAATTACCGTGAGATATCAGTGCTAGTGCATCCTTTTATGAGTAAACACGTAACATGTGCCCTGGAAAGAGATCTGTGGTGCGGACTCTTTTGTTCTATCTTGTTATTTGTGTAGATGGAAAAGATTGAGATTGAAGCAGTGATTAAATACTTCGTAGAGAAAGGCATGAAAGCAAAGGAAATTCATATAGACTTTCAGAACACTCTGGGGGACTCTGCTCCTTCATATTTGACTGTTGCTAAGTGGACCAACCAATTTATTTGGTCGGAACATCTTAGATGATGATTTACGTAGTTGTTGGCCAAAATGTGCAGCTACTCCAGAAATTATTGCAAACATTAATTAAATGTTCAATGAGGATCCCTGACTTAAAGTGCGAGAGTCGATGAAGCTGTAGGGATGTCATCTGAATGGGCATATCATGTTTTAGCAGTGGAATTGGATATGAGAATATTATCTGCTAAAAGTGCCCTGAATATTGATGCAAAATCACATAGGCATCAGAATGGAAATTTCCAAACAATGTTTCACCTGTTTTAAGAGCAACCAACAAGATTCTCTGCGCTGTTTTGTGACCCCACAGATGAAACTTGGGTCCACTACTATACCTCAGAGAAAAAATAGAAGTCTAAGTAGTGGGAATATTAATTCACCACCAAAGGAAGCAAAGGCAATTCAGTCAGCCAGAAAGGTGATGGCTTCAGTTTTCTGGGATGCAAAAGAAATTCTGCTGATAGATTATCTTTCCACTGGTCAAACAATTTCTGGACAACACTACGCGAACCTCCTGGGCCAACTGCAACAGGAGATATATGAAAAAAGACCAGGTTTGGCAAGGAAGAAAGTCATCTTTCATCAAGACAATGCATGCCCGCCCACAAGTGTTGTTGCCATGGCAAAAATATGTGAACTATGGTATGAATTGTTGCCTCACATACCTTATTTGCCAAATTGGGTTCATCAGATTTCCATCTTTTCCCCAAGCTCAAAATTTTCCCTTGTGGTTGGAGATTCTATTTTAAAATAACCAGCAGCTGCAGCAAACAGGTATTTTGCAGGCCTGAAGGAGTCTAATTTTTAAGGAGTTCAAGATATTGGGTCATCGCTTAGCCAAATGCATTAGTGTACAGAGAGACTGCATTGAAAAATAAAAATCTTTACTGGGGCAAGTTGTTTATTTCTAGTTCATTCCGAGAACTATTCAAATTACTGTTGTAGAATCTTGGGTACCTTTACATCTTCAATCATTACACACGCCTTATCCATGCCACAGCCATAGTAAAGGTCGACTTTCCTCATATTACCACATGCATGCTTTCTTTAAATGAAAACCCTCAATATACTATTTTGACTCATCCATGCATTTCTCAAGTGCCTACTTATCAAATTGCCTACAGTTGATCCTAAAATCCCTAACGAGGATAAGTACCTTTGTAGCAGTCTCCATATTTTCATTAGTTGCATTATAATTAACAGTTTGGGAACTTAAAATTGGGTCAGTATATTTCAGCAATCATTTGATTGAAATGTTTACTAAAACCATTTGAAAGTAGCTTAAGGCTGTTACAAAGTAGCTGTAAAAGTTCCAGTAACAAGCATTTTGGGCATGATTCGGACTGATAAATTTCTCTGTGGTAACATGGTGGTTTTTATTTTTTTCAGCTCGCGTGTACACAATTTACATGGATTCTGCTGATCTGAATCTTCTCAGCAATTTTGGGATATCAGTTCTTCTTAGCAGTTCAATTTTAGCTGCTGCAATATATTACAAAAATCCGCAAATGAAGGAAAAAGCTCAGTGATTGATTTACATTGCCATTATTGGTGAGTTTGATGGCAATTTGGGCGATTTAATTTTTAAAACCTTATTATAACTGTAGTTTGCATTTGTCTGGTACATTTGCACAGTTGTCAATTGGAATGAAGATTGTAGTATGAAGGCTATGTGCTATCTGTTTTATTAAGTATTTGTAATTTTTTAAAGATATATTTTTAAATGTCTAACCCATTATGTCTTAAAGTACATGTAAAATATGAAGTTCATTTTAAAATTTTACAGCATTAATTTATATATTTTACCTAATTGAAGTACCAATTTAATCATTTTATGCTCTAGATTATAAAATCTTTTGCCAAAAAGAATTTTAATGAGAATTCTTTAACTTATTCAAAGTATTTGAGAATCCAATGTATGATCTCCTTGCACGTAGCACTTTGCATGACAGTGTCAAAATACTCATCATCCATTATATATTTGTATAATAATGTTTATTTAATCTGAGAACATTTGACCAATTTGCATGTGTCTGACTCAGGACTGGAACTCTCAAAATTTGACAGTTATGAATGATGAATGACCATACGTTTATTTACAAAGGTATGCTAATTTTTTGAAGGACCGTTATGCATCAATGTGCTGTTAATGTTGATTGTTTTACATTATTATTTCATATATGACCCCTATAAACAAGCTTATCTATTTAAATTATTAAGGTTTTTCCTATTATCCTGTCACTGTGACCATTCAGTAAAATTGTCAAAATACAAAACTATGTATGTAATTAGTTTTTTGTAAATGCCAGGTTAGTCAATTACTATTTTTGAATTTTTTCCACGTTGTTCAATGTTATTTTTAGTGGTATTTGTTTTTGTGTTTGGTAATTAATTGGTGTACAATCATGACAAGCTGTGAACGTTATCTGTAAAGAATGTCTATATCATTTATGCAATCCAAAGTGGAGATTATTTCCAGGAATGTTGTCTTTAGAAAGGTGCTTGTTAATTGAAGCTAATGGAAAAAAGTCTTTTAAAAAACTCTGTTTTGAGGATTGATTTGTAATGACAAGTTTGATATGGTTTTGCCAGTAAGAATGTGTTCCAGATAGACTGTGCATGAGTTTGCCTGTAATACTTTGGTTGTATTGTAATGCTAGTGTTCTTGTCAAAGACGTATCATAAAAAAACTGAGGTTTCAGTTGGCACTTACCTATGCCAAATGTGAAGCAAACTTTAATTCTCCTGAAATATACATAAAAGACATCTCTAATAGGATGCATGTCATCACTAGGATTAAATGCTCTTTTTTAAGAAGTTTAAACCCTAGTTAGTGGGTTGCGTAGAGCTTTTTGTATTTAATGTTGATACTGTAAGTACCCATTTAACACTTTTGCTCAAGAATATCTGTAACTACATTATTAATTTTTGTAGAAGTTTACATTATAAATGTCGTTTTATATATATATAGGTAATCAAAGCTTTTAGAGAATTGCTTTAGGGACTACGGTAAATTTTGTGGGAGTGCATAATTTATCTTGGTATTAGTAATCACATGTTAAAAGCTGACTTATCCTATTAATAATAATGTTTATTGGCTATAGATATAAATTGCTTTTCTTCATTATTTCCATAATCATCATCTGTAATGATTAGACCCCTTATGCTCATTTCAATAATTATTTGGTTAAATCTATCGTGAAGTTAGAGTTCTATAATTCCGAATCAGATATGATTTTCTTTTATTACTACAGAATTTCTTACTTGGAAATAATGTATTTTTTGGATTTGAAATAATTATTTTTTTTTCATGTGCATTTATGTAAAATTTTAATATTATATGCACCAAGGGCTTGATCATGGATCAGGTTAACATGCACGCCTTATTTCTGTCATTATTTATGCATTGGTTAACAGATATTTTCCTCCGCTAATCACATTTTGCTCTGAAAAACCTAACTGGAGATTTCCTATGTTGCCATGAATCATTGAAGCCCAGAGCCATGATAGCTGTTTACCAGCGAATGAAAATGTTTGCTATCCACCACTAATTTTTTAAAAAATTCATGTTTTAATCAGACAAATATTGTAGTAAAATTATGCTGTTTTGTATTTATACGGGAGTTAAAGTTTATTAGCATTAAAAAGTAAACCCAATATTGATGTTTTGCTAAATGTTAGGGCAAGGTGCCTGGTATAGTAATTTATGATTATGGTTTTATAACTAGTGTTTTTTGAGAGGTATTTAAGCTGAAGCTTTTCTTTATTTTAACTTTCCATATTCAGACAGAGTACATCATTAAGAAAGAATGCTCTGAGTTCCTTGAGAATGATTCTAATTACATTGAATACCAAAATTTTATTGAAAAAAATTGTGTAATCCAAAATTCTGATCCCTTGAAAGAGAAAAAATATTTTGGTGAAAAGTTTATGCAAAAACTTGAAAATTAATATATTTTCCTCTGAAGTCATAAAAGTTTACTCTACAAGCCATTGGTGATCTATGAAGGGTGATCTCTGTTAATTAAAATTTTAAGTAAGTGGAAAGGACCTATGTTTCCTCGTATGCTAAAATGTAAACGGAAGGAAAGGGTCGGAGAATCTAATACAATTATTTGCCATTTCATCTCTGGTGGTGTTGAGGTTTTTATGATCACACATGCTCTCTTTCGTTTTGATGGAACTGGAATTGTGAATACATGATGTGTGATTTTAGTTATGGCAAATTAAGTATAACACATTGTTATAGAACTAATAGTTTTCAGGTCAGTTGCTTGCAAAAGTTTAATGCTGTTGAAAATCAGAATCTTGCAAGGAGATTGTACCAAACATTTTATTGGTAGGTAATAGTAATTGACTGCTATATTTTGGTACATTTTCAGTTTGCAAGTCAAGTGTGTGGCTGCCTTCTGTCGCCACTGTGATGGGGCAGAAAGAGGTTGTGTAATTTGAAACAAGCTTGATTGATATAAACGTGCTATCTGTTTGTTCCAAAGTTAATGTACAGTGTGTGACAAATTATAACTTGCATTTGGTTAAGTTTCAACTATCCTACTACCAGCCTAGAGCAAACTTAGTAAGTCCAAAGTTCCTGATGTTCTGAGATCATCCTTCATGGTGAAAACCATTTTCTTGCTTCACCCACAAATAGTTCTTTTGACTGATGCAGTAATAGCTGAATTAGAATCTTCAATTCAAATGGTAATCACTATTCATAGCATCATGAGAATCATAGTAAATTAGAAATGGGAAATTTAGAAGTTTTATTGGCATGCAAATTATTTATTCTTTCGCTGTTTGTTGATTTGATTTATGAGGAGAAGCTACTAATTATATGCTCTGTAACATAAATAATGAATTTCAGAATGTGGATGTCACTTATGTTTTTCTGTGTATATTTTAGTTTCCCAGGTGATACATGTACCCAGACAAGTATGCAACTCAAGTTTTGTAATTTTGAATGTTATCATCAGTAGTTATAGGAAATTTCTGCTTTCCTAATTATAAACACACTCTGATGATTCATCTTCTGAGTAACTCATGTTTTGTGTATTTGAGATGCACTCCTGATATTTTTAATTAATTTTCATGAGTTGGGTTTATGGCATGAAATGACAAACCATATTGGATTATCTTAGCAATGGAAAGACTTGAATCCTTCTGAACCATCCTTTGTTCTCTACACCACAGACCTACCTTCAAACCCTCAGTACTTGACATTCTTGATATCCCCTTTTATCAATAGTTAAGTGATAAAATAATCATTAAGACACTTCTTAGTTTTTGATGAACTACTACTGAAGAAAAAAATCATTTGTTCATGTCATATAGACTTATGTTACACTTAATTATTTTGGAAAGCTGGTACGTCTGGGTGGTTGTTGTGATAGTGTTTATCAGGTATATTGGATTTGTGAATCTTCATGCCAGCCTAGTCTTCATTAGTCAATGCAGACCACTCCATGGGCTATAAGGTAAAGCTCCATTTTGGGGGTAAAGACTTTTTGTGCATACAGTGTCATAAATAACAATATACCTACACATATTTTGAATTAAGTACCTTCCTGGTAGGTGATATGCAGCACCTACGAATGTATGCATGCACATTTATACTAAGTGCATATGACCACTTTCTATGGCTTTCGTAGTTACCTAATATGACAGGGAGTCAAACCATTGACAATGTTTCACCTGTTTCTTATTTGTATCTCATACATATTGTTGAATTTGTGCATTGAAACTTTTGTTTCAAAATGTACATGGTTCACCGTCTTTTAGAGCAATAATCTACAAATATATATCCATTAAGTGCATTAAGAATATCCCTGAATTTTTATAAAAGTGAAACATTGAAAATAGGTGAGTGTTAAAGTTCTTTCAACGTTTGTTTCAATTTTAAATTGTTGGAATTTGAAAGGAAAAACATTTTGAGATAAATTTTGTATTTGCTCCTGTAAAAGAGGCTAAAATGATGTTGATTTAAAATTGTTTGTTTTAAATGCCAAATACCTTACAGATGTTAACTAATAGTGCCTATGGTTGAACTTTGGTGGTATAAAGTATGCTGTACTTTCCCTATTTATGCTATACTGTATGCTGTAAAGTCTCGGTGATTATCTAATTAAGTTTTCTGGGTAAAACAAAGAACCAAGTACTAAATAATGATAAAATGACAAAAATTAAGTCTAAATTTGCAGTTACATTTGGCATCACCTGGTTGCTAGAAAATCCTTAAAATGGATTATGAGTATTTTCAGCTCATACAGCATATGATATGGCATCAAAACATATCATAAATCTACCTCTGGAGGTATATATTATACATTAGTTTCTATGAAACTTCAGATCCAAACCCTGGCCGAATAGCATAGAGAGAGGGGATTTTTGGTGACTTCTTGAGTATGTGGTTACCATTGCTAATTATATTTATCTTAATGAATAACTGATCATAGTACTTTTCCGCTTGATAAAATTTATTTACGCCTGGGTTTCTATGTACTACGTCATCATCAGGACCTGATGATGATGTAGTACATCGAAAACCGGTCGTAAATAAATTTTATCAAGCGGAAAAGGAAAAGTGCTACGATCAGTTATTAATTATGTTCTACTTCCATCACATCACACCTGGAGCTACTCAATTTATAGTTATCTCGATAAGTTAATTGTGTAATCACTCGAATCCCCCAGCCTTTATCCATGTAATTGTGTACCTTTTCACTCACAGGAATTTTCCATCATTTGGTTTCATAGCAAGCTTTTTTGAAGGGTAAAGGTTTGGTATTTTATTGGGGCTAAAAAGGCTTTCGAATTTGGCTTGATCATTTTGTAGCAACACTAGCCTTGCATTGCAGTAAGAATCTTCAGTAGTGAAGTGCATACTTCAACATGCAAGTAACAATGAATCGCTGAATGTTCCATGTACAGCCTAATTCATAAGCCATCTAGTGTTTCTAAATTACTATGATTTCTTGCCATCAGAGATTGACTAATTAATTATATATATTCACTAAAACTATGCTTTATTGCAAAAGAAAATTCATAGATCAGTTTGTAAGCATGGATCACTGCACCTTTTTTCCTGCATTTTTGGTATGCTTGACGTGTTTTTGTATCATGTGTGTATCATGTCTTATTGCATCACTTATAGGTATGTTTTCATAAGCACTGGCTGCTTAGGTTTGCATTGTTAACTTATGGGTGGAAAATGATACAGCACATATAGTATGAAAGCTGCTTATTTCATGGTGAAGATAATACTAATTATTTCTATGAGCATTTCATCTTTTTTGTGGAAAATATGTGCGATATTTTGGGCATGCATATTTTTATTTGGCTCTGTCTGTGCAGGTTTTAAATTGTGAACCATTTAGTTGATGTGTGGCAATTGCTTTTAACTTTTTTGCTCAATTTTTACTGGCTAAATACCATATTTATGTGTACATAGGTGAAGTTTACTGGGTGAAACTTTTTGTGTTGGCAGATTTCAGAAATTAGAAACTCCTTTTTTTGTTAGTACAGTATATATATTTATGTAGTCCCTATGCATCAAAGTCTACTTAATTGTAAAATACTTCCATATATTTATACAAGCCAATGTACAATGTTTTACATTTATATATGTATGTAAAACATAGTGTCAGCTGTAAAATTTACCAACGATAAGCTAATTTTTAAATTCTCATGGACAAAATTTAGATTATTGAACCAGTCAATATGTATGTATATGCAAGTATACGCATATGTAGTATAGACTTTATGCTTAAAACATTTAATGTTGGATGACTATTGGAGTATATTAATATGTTACTGTTTATTGTGTAATTAATTGTTTAGGATTAAAAATAAAATGCCATCATGAAGTAAGACTAATGTAGAAATACATTTTCCTTATTGTGATCAGGTCTGTGCATTGATGAATAAATTGTGTATTTAATATAACTTATAAGCTGTGGCTTCATGGTGTATAATATTTAATATTATCACTTGAGACATTTTTACTCTTGGGCTGTTGTTACTGAAGTATTTTTGTACAGTTTTATTGTGCCTACATTAAATGCTTGCAAATGAAAAATACATAGGTTTTTATTATATACTCTTACTCTCCTCATGGAATACAACCAAGACATGGTGGAAAGGCTTGTGTGCTCCTATGGCCTTAAGAGCTGCGCTGGTAGGAGCAACAATAATTACTCCAGGTAGGATTACCCATGCCAGATAGGTTGATTTGTAGGTGCCAGACCAAAGGCAGTTCTTAGAGTGACTGTTCCTCAGTGAGGTGGCCGTAAAGCTATCTGACCCAAGTGGGGTGGCTGAGTGATGGTGTCAAAAATACTTTAGAGTAAGCCAATGGAAAACCACAATCATTTATCTCAAGCCTTTATAATGGGCACAATTATGAAAAAGCCGTGGCAATTATGGGTCTCTACCCACTAGGCCAAGTGTGGAGGATGCTAGCAGAAAAGAAGAATGAGAAGAGGTATGCCACTATGAAAATAGTGACTCAAAATTGTAAGGACAGAGATGCTGAAAAATATCAAACTAGAGATGGATAGGAAATATAGACAAGTTGTGTATGTGTGAGTTTAGATGAAAAGATGAGGGGATTATTGGCACAATAGTTGCAGAGTAATATATGTGTATGATCAGTTTGATGAAATAATTATGAATGTATCTGGAAGAAAACCCATAATAGTGATGAGGGACTAGAATGCAGTGTTAGGCAAAGGGAAAGATGGGAGTGAGGTAGAAGAGTATGATTTTGGAGAAAGGAATGACTAGGGGGAGAGAACTATGGAGTTTTACTGGTGAAATTGGTCAGTTTTAACTAGCAAATAGTTTAAACACAACAGTAGACATAGGCATGCATGGAAAATACGCAGAGGTACATGGAGATATCAGATTATATTATGGTTAGGCATTGATTTATGAATAGTGTGATCAACTCGTGTAGCTCACCAGGAGCAGATTCAGATCACAATTAAGTTCTCAAGAAGTGCTACACTAAATTCAAGAGGATGATGGTGAGAAGGAAATGGAATGTAGAATACAAGTGAGACGAAAAGGATGGAGTACTGAGAGACAGTAGATTAAATAAGTAAAGATCAGGGGATGGGTACAGTAGAAGAAAGGTGGGGTAGCCCAAACCAAAATGAAGAAAGTGATGAATGAAATAAAAGTAGTGGCTAATAGAAATAGGTTTGGGAGGCATGAATCAAGAAATTTATCATTAGAAAGATGGATGAAAGAAGGAAATGGAAGAGCATGAGTATCTAATTGAGAGACAAAAGTAAACATAGGTAAGCAATAAACTTAGGCTAGAGACTAATAAAGGAAAGGAAACTGTGGAAAGAGTGGTGTGAGGATATGGAGAGTTTTCAAAGACAGTGAAATTTGCATGGTATGCCAAGAGAGAAGCAATTGACAGGGTGTACAAAGGGACGTTTCATTGATTATATTAGAGATTCAGAGGTTAATATTCATTAAAGAAGAAGCAGTGTAAGGTAGGATGTAAAAGAAATAGAGAATAACTCTATAATAAGTATAATAGTCCATAGAGTTAGGTTATATAAAGGCAATATGATGTCAACAGGGACAGCTAAGGACTAGGAGTGCTTGAATGTGAGATAGAAAAGCCATTTTTAAGAATGAACTCAAGGCTGTGGGAATAGGTAACATCCTTATAAAAAATCTCAAGGATTTAGGAAAATGTAGAAGGAAGAGTTTGTATGAGCTCATTCAATAGCATTTATAATAACAAAGGAATTTGGCCGGAAAACTCTTAGATCCAAATTGATGCCACCCCAAAAAAAGGGAAAAACATTGTGTGAAAAATATTATTTCAGAATTATAGCTCTCTAACTTTGATTTCATATTTGGTGCCATGACAATAAGGTCACTAGTGGAAAGGAAAATAATGAGTTCAACCAGGATGTATTTGCATGGTTCATCGATTTTCAGAAGGCATTTGACAGAATAAATTAGGGAAAATGAATGAATATTTTGCAAAAGATAGAAATATACTGGATAGACAAGTTATTTGGAACCAGTGCGTCTGCAACTGCATAGATGTGGATTGGAACAGACAGTGCAAAGTAGGGGAGTAAGACATGGATTCCCATAATCGCCTGTTCTTTTCAATATGCATGTATATGGTGAGGAAGGACTGAAGGCTGTAGTGAAAGTATTTTGGGAACTCTGAAAATCTATTACATTAATGAATGATCAACGTTAAGTTAGCCAGTATGCCAGAGAGTTGTGCATTATAGAAGTAGAGTGATGAATATGGGATATGAATCAATCATAAGTTAATGAAGGTGGTTATATTAAAATTATATGTATTACATTGTATTATATATTATATTTACTTAATCTCAAGCAGAAGAAAAGCTAAAAAAACATAAAAGCAGGGTTACATAAACTATGATTCTAGCCAGGTTATGCCTCGGGACACTCTCAACACTTCACCCATTCAGTAAAACTTTCTGAGTGGCGTAAGGGGATGAATTTGCCCACTTGCCTTGACGTGTGAATTCGCACACAGTATGAAAGTAGCTCTACTTTATTCTAAAAATGATCCTTTGTATTAACTATTATGGAGTATTTTTCAGATTCTGACCAATATAAGTAATGTTACTTGAGAGTTGCAGGTCCCCTAAAAATTAAAAACCAGGATTCTGGTCAAGATGGATGATTTTCACCCGTCGTAGTTGTTGGATTTTAAAGGTCATAAGCAAATGACTCCGTTAAAGTTACCGTCAGGGCATCTTCTGTAATTCTTTGAATTCATGCAAAATTATGTATTATTATATATATTCCCTCTCGATAGCATACAGCCTTGATATGGTGAATGAGTATGCATCTTCAGATTATTCTTTTTTTACTATGTAATGAAAGATGACTGCGGCGACAGAAGTAAAAAACCATCTTAATAAGAGTTGCTGATAATAACTGGCAAACTATTTCTATGTAATGATTGTGTGGAATTCTTTACGGGATAGCATATGCCATTCTTTGCTTAGAAGTGACAAATTAACGAATATGGATAATTTATTCAACTTCCGGCAATGATTTCTTAACAATTAGAAGATTTTGGTAAATGTCAAATTCATCATATGCTTGTTGACCTAGGAAAAAATGGAATGAGTTAAAAATAGAGGTGCCACTACGATATATCGATAGTACCATATGATTTCGAAACCAATAATATCGATGTATCGTTAATATGTACACTGCTGCGTGGGTTAGGAAAATGCCGGTGTACTGACGTTTATTAACAATAACTGTTAATTAGTCCTACGTTGCTTTTCTATGGATAAGAAACTTGAGTGTACGTAATTATTCAAGTGCCCATTCTCATTGTTAATGTGAAAATGAACTCTGAAATAACATAAGAAAATAGCAGGGAAGTGAGCGAACTAACTGCCTTAGTGCTTGTAAAATAGTGTATTTTCTTGCATCGAGTGGCACATTTCTGTGGCTTTTATTAAATTGATAAGCATAAATAACCCTTCTGAATTTTTATGGGTTTCAACATCTGTTGAAGCTGTCATGGAGCCAAATGACTGAATTTCTTGGTTTAAACATGATTCCACAGAAAATGAAAACAAAGAAAGCACATTTTATTCTAATATAAGGTCTTGTCATTGCAATACACAGGTGGACTACAATGGCCCAACCTGGTTCAAGTGGGACTGCTTCACGAAGACATGCCAGAAGTGAACATGATTCGGTGTCCATTGCGTCGAGTAGATATGATGCAGATTTCGAGAGCAAAGAGGTCAGACTTTTGTGTTTTCTCTGTGTCATAGAAACGCCCTCTTTTTCAACACTTAATTAGTGAATGTCGTTGTATTTTTTCCTGACTATGTTTTTAATAGTTGCGGTGTGAAGTGTTGAGAAGTACAATCAATTTTGCTGAGAAAAAAGAATGAATTACCTTAAATTTAGTCAATACCAAACAAATTTAGTGCTTCACGTTTTGAAACCTCAAAAAATGTAATATTTTAAATGAAGTATCGCGGTTTAAGTACGACCGTTCAACTATTCAGTTATGCCTCAAATGGTGCTACTACTGATTGCGGAGAATTGGCATCTCTCATTTATCTTCCTTAAAGCTCCCTTCCTTCCTTTCCTCGACTTTATTTATTGAATGCGGGTGTTTTCCCTCAGTCGCCTGTTTGCGTTTTAACGTATTATGTAATTTTCAGTAATTATTTTTCAACCAAGTTATACATTTCTTTTGTTTATTCCGCTACAGCATGGTCAATGGTATCTTTTTAAGTTCAGTCTGTAATATATAGAAATATTTATTGTTTGATACTCAGAAAACGTGTGTGCCAAGTGCAGTTGAGTATATTCGAATGGATAAATAGTAATGTTAAACTTCATGAATTTGTGTTTTTCAATTTTCTCAGATGGTAACATGAAAAATCCTGATAAACTGTGAGTAGTTAAATCCATGAGAAATTCACAATCAAATAGGGTGCCTAAATGGATAAAACAACTGGATAGGAACGAAGAAATCTAGGCTAATCGATGTAAATGAAGTTTCCATGGTGGAATTTTTTACATATGGTCATATTACTGACATTTAATACTTTTTTCTTAAACTCATATCATGTAAACGGATTTAAAATTTGGGTGGAGATTACTCTTAATTACAGTATTCAGATTGAAGGTGAAATAGAGTTAATTGGGATTTTTACTGAATTTTATGAGTAAAAATTGGAATCCCCGGTTGTTTATGTCTTAATGATGAATCTTTTAAATGTTAATGTTTACAGGCTGATTGCCATAAAAACGCTTCCAAACCTCATGAGTGAACCAGACAAGTTATAAATGTTAAGAAAGAGACATTGTAAAAGTTTACCAATGCATCTGAAACTTTTAACTTCAGCAATTTCTTTTATACACTTTTTAAAGATAACATTTCTCCCAATAAATTTTACTATTAGTAAGCCGGATCCTTACGGGAAAAGTCAAATGTTACTTTTTGTTAAAAATTGATATTTTTGCAGCTGTTCTCTATTGCGTTGTTATTTAAAAAAGTTGTTTACTCATGATAGCTTACATATTTTTATCTTGGTCTTTTTGAGTACTTATTTAACCATCATTAGTACATATTAGTGGGTGATTTTGTTGATAGCATTTGCTTTTGAAATTATTTTTCTCCTAAAAATAATTTAGGAAATAGCAGTGTTGGAATCCTCTGATTTCTAGTGGGCTCTGATCCTATGGAAGCTAGAAGAAAGTACAGATTAGTGCTTGGCATTTGTAATCTGACCAAAATATTTTATCTCCCTTTAAATTCAGGCCTTGCAGCAGAGGGAGCTTGAAGAGGCCAGAGCAAGGGCTGCCCAAATGGAAAAGACAATGCGGTGGTGGTCAGACTGTACTGCTAACTGGAGAGAGAAATGGAGCAAAGTAAGACCCTTGTATTTAAGATTGAATCATATTTGGAATATTGGAAGAAACCACCTTATTCATTAAGAAAGTACTTAAGTATATGATATTCCTGTTAGTAAGAACCTGCCAGTTGAAATTATTCTGCATGCTTCCATTACGTTGTGTTGACAAGGTATCTTTCAGTTGTCTTAATGGACCACAGTTTCCATGCCTGTTGTAGAGGTGTCTTCTGGTCAAAGTTATTTCCACCTTGGCCTCAAGAAGCTGCAGGACTGGTGGCTCTACTGTTACCCATCAAGCATATTTAGTTGAACCATATACTTGTTTATCACAATTTCTTGGCTCTCCTTTTCTTCACTCAAATTCTATGCCACTCCTTTCGCTCCTTCATCTGCGATCTCGTCGCAGTCTGGTTGGTTAACCAGCTTGGATTTGCAGTCTGCGGTGAGTGCATAAATCCGACTGAGGGCATTGGTGTTAAAGGTCAGAACATCCTTTTTATATACTAGGTGATGCTTGCATTCTTCCAACTTGATTCTCTATCTCATGAGTCAGAAACTGGAGTCCTTTACATTTATTATCCACATCAGTAGCATCAGTTACATTGCAAATAGGTCTTCCTTAGAGGTGGGGGCGGAAATATTTCGTTCCCCAAATAATGGCCAACAACTCTTTTCTCAGTGGTTTATTAATTTTTCTCTGCACTGTTCAGCGTTCTGCTGGCCTAGGCAATCCGGTAGTCTTCTCGAATGGGACCCCATGAGAGCATGCAGCCTAGAGCAAAGTTGCTCATGCAGGTTTCACATGTGTCAAACTGGCTGCACCCAATGTAGGTGTGGCAACTGCATGCGCAGCAGCATCATTGCAAGAGAGAAAATCTCCAAGGGCATGAAAAACAGTAAACTCAGTTATAGCCTCTTCAAAAACTACTTTTCTCTTCTCTACTTACATTCTTTATCCTTAGTTTCGAGGAAAGTATCCTCTCCCTGTTTAATCATCACCAAACTCTTTCACATTGATCCCTCTATGCAGGCAGTTTACGTCGTCAATTGACATTATTAACCCTAGTTCATCGTCAATACTAATCTTTGTACTTGTGCTACCCCTTGCACAGTCATTTACTGCCAAAGATTTGGCTGAATAAAACTCGGCATTTGTTTTCAAATTATTTACCTTTACTGTAGGCATTTTCAATGTAACTTCTTCATTGTTTTACTTTAATCATACTTGTAAGACATTTGTCACAGTCATTTATGGTGAGTGATTCTGCTAAGTGCTCTCCTGGGCACGTTTCCTTTTTTCTATTATTCCTTCCTTATCACTTTCAGCGGGGCATTTCACTATTATTTCACGTCTTTCGGGGAGTGTCTACTCAATTTCTGAAGTACTATCTTTTTCATTTCCCTTTTTTCTGTCATCAAATGCTACAACTACTTCACCTGTCAGGATCACTCTATCTGGGAAGACAATCTTATTGTCCTTGTCAGCAAGGAAATCTCTACCTAAAGTGCCTTCCACACCAATATTTATTTTTCCCATCCATGATGCGGGACTTGTGAGATGTCACTTTGGTTCTGGTCATTACCCTTAATTTTATGGTCCATAAGAGTGGTAACCATCTCATCACTGGTCCCTCTTACCTCAATTTCATCCCCCTCATAATACATTGTCCCTTTCTTTAGCCCATCAACCCGTATTAAACTAATGGCTATGCTAGTATCAACCAAAAATTTGACGACGACACTTTTACTTTCATTCACTTCGAAAGTGACCATGTCCAAGGCTTGCGGACTATGGTTACTTTATGCCTTTATATCACAGAACCCTTTATTTTAGTTCATTCGCCTTTTATTCCAATTCTTCCCATTCCTTCCTACCGCACGTCCATGAGTAACGGAGTCTGAACACCCTCGTTATCTCTCCTAGGTTTGTCAAGATCCCCTTGTGATGGGCAGCCACGTTGCAGCGGGGCATCTCACAATCGCTAGCTAGTTAACCGTTATGGTTACAATTAAAACACCTCACCCCATTTAATGTCTTAATCTATGTTCTTGACTTGGCTTCGTGTGAGCTTTTTTAAAATAACAACGTGAGGTTGCCTGACCACCTGTTCCGCAATTGACACAATGAGGAGTGGGTCAGCAACCTGTTCTTCCTTTCTCTTGAGCTGACAGGATGGTGCTTTCCTCTTCACAAGACACCTCCACGACCTCTGGGAGTAGGATGCCATTTCCCTTACCTCGCACAATAGTCTGAATCCTCATGCTTGCTAAGCCTTGGATGAAGCAGGTTTTGGTAAAATGATTCACTAGCGCTACGACTCTGGCTGCATACTTTCCTCTGACAACTCTGGCAGCGGATGCTCATAAGTCCATTTGCATGCCGTCAATATGGCTTGCCCAACTGGCAAATACCTTCTCTCTCCAGCTGCCTAGCATTGAACCATTCTACGCATAATAATCAAGTGTATGCTGTGATTCATAATTTTCTTCTAAAGTAGCCCTGATTTGAGGCCACTTATGGGTCTTGTTTCTCACCATTAATTTGGATTGTGCGTCACCATTTATCTTGGCTGTACAAATTTAAGTACTTTTCCTTGATCATTTGGATTTGCTAGTTCCAGCGTTATATCTACATTTTCCGAAAATTCTTTTAACCTTTTCATGTTGCCCTCAAATGTGTGTGAAATCAGTTTTATAGCCATGGAAATAGTACAATACTCATGCACCTGTGGTGCTCAGCCATCATTGTTTGATGCCATTATCTTCCAAAATTCCTGCCACACTTGACAATGAAGTACAGAGAAGAGTTTTTTTGGAAAAGAAATTAGTGTGACTAACTCTGGCAGTCTTCTGCTCTCGGTATCTTGAGGGGGATTGATCCTTGTTTGTCTGGATTCTCCCTGGTCTGCAATGCTCTCCTTCCTCCAATCTCCAGATCCACAGAGATGCATCATCACCCCTTTGACGTTGCTCTGCTTCCCAACTTCGTGGGTTTCCTCTGGTGCCTCAGTATATAACTCCTTGGACTGCGATGCTGGTCTCCAGCAAAGATTTTCCTGGAGGTTGAGAAAGACTACCATGGAGAATGCTCCACCCGACTCCAAAACCTGACACCAAATTCTCTGCTGTGCTTGAGCAGTCTAGAGTGTGACAAGAGGGGATCGTTTAGTGACTGATCCTTGTTTAATGTATTTTGGGTGCATGAGGAGTTAAAATTGCAACGTAACTTGGTGTTTATTAGGCGGACCTCCGCCGCAGACATTTACCAGTCACCAACTGCCGGATCATCTCCGCTGTTGACCCAGGAGCATTATCATTACCCACCCCCTTTTGGATATTGCTGTAGGTCTGAACTCTGGGCTTTCCCATTTAGGATAATCAATGGCCTCTTGCCTCATCGCTCTGTTGATCCTTGCACTGATGCCCTGAATCGGTTCAGTCTTCACTGAGTGCTCCCAGTGAGTCATACTCGCACATATGACAACTGTTAAAAAGGTATCAAATACTCTTGCAAAGGCACTGTTGGAGTATCTTTTTTTATTTTTCCATGTGGTTTGTTAATGTTTTGCCACTCCGTACCTATCATGTCATTGAAGGTACGCAATGAGCGCAACAAGGCCCGTGAGGAGAACAAGATCCTACGCACAAAATTGGAGGCTGCTCTGGAGGAGACCAATGCATTCCGAAGGAACCAGACAGAGCTGGAGCAGGAGAAGGAGAGGCTGTCAAAGGAGGTGGAGCGCCTGAGGCAGGCGATAGTGCATATGCGCTCAAGGGACGGGGGATCAGAGCGGACGAGGACAAGTGGGAGCAGTCGGCACCATGGCACACGTGGACGCCGGAGCAATACGGGTGAGGCAGATGCCGCAGAAGAGTACGTCCTTCCCAGGATGGCATCAGAAGAGGGCTCGGAAGGGGGAGGGGAGGGTAAGTGCGTCGACGTGATGCGTGGGGAAGATGGGGGGATGTTGGCACAGCCGAGCATTGACAAGGACGGAGGTGGTGGGGACGTGTTCTGTGAAGGACCCCTGTCTCCCACCAAGCGCACACACGAGAGATCCTCCAAGCTCCACTCTCGAAGCGGCCATCGAGTAGAATCTTCCAGGAGGAAAAAGTAAGTGATGTCCATAGTATCCTTTGGGAAACTAAAAATGAAGCTCCCAATGCTTTTGATGGATGCAAATGAGGGAAAAATTTGGAAGATAAGGAGACTTTGTCCAAGAGGGAATAATCAGGGGAAGTGGGAGTTTCATTTCCAAGATCTTTTGCATGACCAATGGTCCAAAATCCGATTAAATGTGGCAGTTATTATATGTTCTTTCCTGGGAAAGTGATACGCCCCTGAAAGGATTGAAAATATGGAAAACTCAAGTAGTATGGGAAATTCACATCACTGATAACTTTTTAAAGTTCTTCTCAGTTTATGAGAGAGAATATTGTAATAGAATACCACTGAAGTGATTGGCACCAAATTCAAATTTTTTGTATCAATTTTATGGAACTTTCTTATTTAGCGGTTGGTACTGTATAACCTCTGTATTTTACTAAGTAAGAAAGAACAAAAATATTGCCCTTTTAGTCGTCATTTTCAAATTAGAAAAGAGATTTAAAATTATGGAATTTGCAGCTAATTTTTTTTCTGTATGTTTATGATGGTATCAATTAGCCTTCTAATCATGCATCCATCCATATTTTTTTAATTTGAGTAGGCCAGCAACTTGCGGGCTGGATTTGTCCTCATCTGTATTTGACTTTCTTTACCAGTGCATCCTAATAAGATAAGACGTTAAAGTCTTATCTTATTAGGATCGCAAACAGGGACTTAACCCCTGATGCTTTTGTATAGTCTTCAACTTAAATATAAAGTCATGTTTGCCATTTTAGCACATTTGCATCCATAAATGCATCTCGGTAGGCTAAAGTCCAATGGGTTAGTAAACTTCTAGTTAATGTAATAATAATATTTATTCATTGTGTCAACATATACATGAAGAGTAAGACAAGTTAAAAAAATGAAAATGCACGCAGTTGCGCCTACATTCCATGAAATGTACAATCCTCAATGAAATATAATATTTAGGATTATTTTATTAGGCAATCTACCGGTTAAGTTAGATTTTTGATGGATACAAGTACTAAATAAATATTTTGTTTTGCCCAACAAAACCCAACCTAACATTTTACTCTACAATAGGCCCCTCTTCATCTCTGTATACTTCCTTCCTCCCTTCATCCTGTCCAATATCCCTATCTTATTCCTACCCTTTTCTCATTTGCCTAACTTTCTCCCCTCTATCGCAGGCTTTAGCATCCCACTGCCAATCAATTTGCTTGTCATCCATTTTTCCTGCTTCATATGATTTCTTGCAACAATCCCCTCTCCTCACCCACCATACCTAGAAATTCCTCATTTGTTTTCCTTTCCGTCAATTTCACCTTCCTTATCCTGTCATTCTAATTTAGTAATTCACTTTTCCTTATAGGAATTATTTTAAGTTACATTTCAAGTATCTGATAATGCTAGTATTGTTTATGGACCTAGAAAGTTATTGAAATGCCTCGTACTCATCTCTTTTGGTCCATTGGTCTTTTTTGGTCTTTTACTTTTTACAAATAGAAAATAAAGGATTTTCCTTTGCTCCCCGTGTAAATTTGGTCCTGAATGGCATTGTCTTTGGTAACAGGTTTATAGGTGTTAATTTTTGCAACTTGATAGTGTTGTGGAGATTGGCAATACTTGTGTGATAATTTGCAATGATAATGGTGTCACATTGAGTCCTTTTCTTTACACTCATCTACATCTACATAATACCCCACAAGCTGCTGTAAGGGCATGTGGTGGGGGGTGTTATGTCACCACCCATAAAAAAGAACAATACCACATGTAAAAACAACAACATGGAAAACTACATCCACACCGGTGCGCACACTCATGCAAAAATACCTTTATCCAACACTCATGCAAACACATACCATAAACCAACAAACAACTGCACCCCAGGATGCAACAAGCAAGAAGGCAAAAATCCACCACCACATGAACCAGCAACACAAAACGCTTTCTCCCCCAAGGAAACTGTGAAAGGCAGGGAATGCGACCCAATGTTCTAGGTAGCAGGCCGGTCCCTCCACGGAGAGGGACGAGGGATTGAAGGGGAGACTTAAAAACAGATGAAAAGAAAGAACACTAATGAGGTCATTCAGAAAGAATAGGTTTTGACAACAAAACACACAAGGTTAGTGAAAGAGCATGCAATTGAGTAGAACTAATTATTCCCTAGACACTGAGGGTGGCAAGTGGAATTTTTGCTATCTATAACCCTGCAGTTGCTATCCCGTTTTGTCCGGGGAAGGAGTCCTTGAGTCTGCTGGTTCTGGCATCTACTTCCCGAATTTTATATACATGATCCAAGCGACCAATGTATGTAGGAGTGTGAATAATTTGCAAGACCTCAGTACTGAAACATGCGGATCTGAATTTACTTAGTAGTTTCAATCTTGCATTGAATTGTCTCTCTTCTAATGAATCCCATCCCAAATCAATTAGCACTTCAGTGACGCTTCTTGTTTTATTGTAAGAATTTTTAACAAAACAGGCTGCCCAGTGTTGAGCCTCCTCAATTTCCCGAAAGCGAGCTTTTTCACTCGGATCCCATATGCTACATGCGTATTCTAAATGAGGCCTTACAAGGGCATGGTAACAACGTTCGTTGACCTTCAACTCACTTTTGCTGACAATGTGTCTAATAAATCCCAATTTTTTGATATGCTTGTCCGCAGACTTTATAAATGTGAGTCCCCCAAGTTGTCTTTAGTGAATGTAATGCCTAGGTATTTTACCGTATCAACTACTTCTAGGTCAACTCCAGCTAATTGGTAAGCAAATCCTGTTGATCTTTTAAAGAAATTTAACATTTATTATAATTCAATGACAATCCCCATTAAGAACATCACCATTTAGTGATGCAATCTAAATCCTGCGCTAGAATAAAATGATCCTCATCCCCAGATATCTCTCGATAGATCACTGTGTCATCCATGAACATCCTACTCTTACTTTTCACTTAGCGATTCAAATTGTTAACGAAAATCAAGAAAAGCAGCGGCCTGATTACACTTCCCCGAGGTGACTAGTGTGCTGTCGGAAATAGCACCAAGGACTACCCTCTGCCTACTCCCTGAATGTGACTCACTGTGCCATGAAATTGGGTTGGCATTGGTTCACTTGAATGCATACCAGGCACTCATACATAGTGCATACCTTAGGCACTCATTCATGTACTTAAATTACCAAATACTAAGATGACACCATTTTCAAAAATAGTTCTGCATTTCCCATATTCTGTCAAAGATAAATGACCCATATATTGAAAAGATCACCTTGGTGGTTCAATTTTTCAACTAAAAATATTCAAATGTACCTTAAAATCATTTCTTTCGAATCCTTTTGATTTTTGGTACATGCATGTATGTTCAGTTTAGTTTGCATATCTACTCATTAGGATATTTTACTGGTATTTTTTGTGAAGTTGATGAAATAAAAAAAATGTGCTTCTATCTTTATCACAAAATATTCGTGTTTGTTTTATGTGAAAAAAGTGCATCTAATGACAGTTTTATAACACTCTTTCTCTTTGCTCCCCTATGTGGACTAGAATTTCATTGCTTGCCTCAAGGGAGGACTCTGGTGACCAAGGAAAAATGCTGGCCGAGGGCCAACAGCCAAGCAAGTCTCACTTGGAGGAAGACATGTGGTCAGGTGTGGTGAGCAGAAACTCCAAGGGAAATGAGAGACTAGAAAGTGATAATGTAGGGGGCAGTGCTAACCTCTCTGTTGAATTTGTAGATGAACAGAGGCTTGCAGATTTGAGAGCTGAAGTGAGTTTTTTTATTTGATTTTAATAGATTACATATTAACCATGTTATGAATGCTTATATTTTTTGGGAAATGAAACCCTGTTTCAAAGATCAAATTAATTATTATGCTTGATAAGAGGTGGATCTGGTGATGGTATACTGCTGTAATCATTTTTTATTAATTTGATTTTATTTTGTCGTTTGGTAATTTCTGGCAGCTTTTAAGCATATGTGGCTGGTAACTCATTCATCCCTGCTAAGTTACCTTTTTTCATTCTAAATAAAATCACTTCCTTAAAGTTGCGTCTGAAGCTATTGGTTTTTTTTGGAAGGTGATGAGATTCTCTCAAGAAAAAGAAAGGAAAAGATAAACATGAAAATATGGGAACATAAATCAGAACAGTTGACCTTTTTAGGAAGTGTGTTAGAAGGTGAGATAAGTATTGAGGACATTAAAAGAAGAATAGCCTTAGTTTAAGAACCATTTGCAAAGAGGTGGGAGTTGATGACAGGTACCTTAGGTTTAGATGTAAAAAAAAATACCAGTGAAAACTCTGATATGGAGCATGGTTTTGTAAATCTTGGAAACTTGCTCATCGATGCAAAAAGATAAGCGGAGATTGGGAGGCTTTTGAGATGTGGGTGTGGAGAAGAATTGAGAAAGTACAATGGACGGAAAGGAAAACCAGCAATGAAGTTCTGGATATGGCTTTTGGGAAAATTCAAAGGCAATACAATTTACTGCTGGAGATATTGGGATGCTGGAGGCAGTATTAGATAGTAGAAATCTGGGAGTGTGAAGGAGGAAAAGAATCAGCATGAATAGAATTAGGACTTAAGAATTGAATTATTTTAATGTGCAGGAGTATTGTTTTTAAATCATAATAGTTGAGAAATAACCGAGATATCTGAATAAAATTTATTCGGCATATTAATTGATCCTTATGTACATAATGTTGTACATTACAGATATTAATTTTGATTTTTTTTGTATCAGGTAGCCTTAATTTGAAGTATGAGAGTGATCTGAAAAGTTCTCAGCCTAATGATGAAAATGACAATTTATATTTTCCAAGAAGTTATATTTTTAAGTAGAATTGCTGTTAATATTTCATCCAGCAATGTTCCAGTGCCATTATCCCATCTCTGTACTGTTCTTCCTTAAGTGCTACAAGGTAATCGTCTGTAACCGCAATCGATTCTTGATTGGACAAAAAGGTTGACCCAGTTAGGCAACTTTTGAGTTTTCAGAAGAGGTGGAAGTCTGAGGGAGTCAAATATGGGGATTGGGTGGATGTTTCGGCACTACATATTGCAATTCCTTCAATTTTCCCATCACCAAGACACTTAAATGGGTAGGTGCATTGTCCTGATGGAAAATGGTTTTTTTCGTCTGGAAGCGGGGTCTGCTGTCACGAATTTTTGCGCCCAGTCTCTTCAGAAGTTTAGAATAGTATTCCCCTGTTATTTTTTGGCTTTTTCAAGATTGTCAATCAACAGAATTCCTTTCGCATCCCAAAAAGTTGATGCCATGACCTTTTCCATTGATGGCACGGGCTTTGCCTTCCTCATAGCAGAAGAAGCAGCCTCTGTTCTCTGCATGGATTGCGGTTTCAATTCTAGGGTGTAATGCTTAGTCCACGTTTCATCCATTGTCACGTAGCGATGCAGAAAATCACTCTGGTTTTTATTAAAGCAAGCCATGCCCTGCTTGGGAAGTGTTACCCAAATGCGTTTTTGATCCACAATGAGCATGACTGTGGCACCCATTTCATTCAAAGTTTTGTCTTGTGTAATTACTTGTGCAAAATGTAACGGAAGCATTATGTTGATATCCCTACAGTATTAGCAGTTTCACTCACTTCTGTACCCTGATCTTCCAAAATCATATTGTGCTTTCTCTCAATGAGTTCTGGTGTTTTTTTGCTCTTTTCCGACATCATTCATGTGGATCATCTTAGAGGCCATGCTTAAACTTGGCCACCTGTGCCTTCATGGTGGAAATTAAAGGAGAAAAGTGCACGTACACATTTACAATTCTCGAATGAATTTCCCCTCCTTTTATCGTAAGAAGGCAGGCAAAAGGGACATAAGAAATATGAATTATGCCTGCTTGTGTACATGAATTATTTTTACAGTTTTGTGCCTCTCTTCTTCAATTATAGTCTAAAAATTAAAATTAAGTAAAATCTTATGCATTTAGTAGCATTTGGTATGTTTTTGTAAAGCTATTTATTTTGTTATGATTTCAATGAACCAACGAAATAAAAAAAAATCCAGAAAATATTTTTTAATTTGTGAGGCAAATTGTTGTAGTGATTTGACATCCTGAAAATTTTAAAGATTATTTTCTGTGGCTCTGCAATTTTGGTCAATTTAAATCTTATTTGCAAAATGGACTCACTGAGATAATAATGTTTGACCACCTCTTATATGTTTCGAGTCCGAATAAAAATTATGATGAAACCTAAGAAATTTCTCATCTCTCTGATTTCTTAATTCATGGGCTTACAGTTTTATGTGTGTGGTTGGTGAACTATGGGGTGTGGTTGTAATTACAGTTGGAGAGACTGCAGGTGGAGAATGCCTCTGAGTGGGGCAGAAGAGAAAGACTGGAATCTGACAAGCAGGCTCTGGAGAGGGAGAACCGTAGGTTGCGCTCTGAGCTGCGGGATCTGCTAGAGCGCATGGAAAGGATGGACAGTGGCCTAGGGAGTGTGGAGACAAAGGGCGGTGAGAAGGAGAAGAGTAAGGATGGTTCGAGATCCACCCGGCATGGGACGTCTGTCAGCTCACCTCCCTTCTCCACTGGTTCTTCAACATCCTCTTCCTCATCCACATCATCTGCAGCAGCCACAGCTGCAGCTCAAGCAGAAATGATCAAACAGTTGCAGCAGGAAATTGCTGACAAAACTAAGGTGGTTAGGCATTACTGTAACTGGAATATTATAAAATTAATTGACTTAGTAAGTTGGTTTGACCACATTTATTTCTATAATAAGGTCAGCCGCATGTTGTTTACTTATGCATGCTGTTTTAAGGGCTGTAACAAAGGGTAATTTAGACCTTTTTTTGGATTTTAATGAAATATTTTAAGTGTGTTATTTATTATTTTCCTGTGCTGTTTAAAACCCATGCCACGCCATTTTTTTCTCCTCATTATATTTTCCATTCTCAGGAATTGGAGGAACTCAAAATTGCTCATTCTAAATTGAAAGCAGTAGTCCGTGAACGATCCACAGAAGCTGCCCATGGTGCTAGGAGGGCAGAGCAGTATGAGGCCGAGGTTAAAAGACTCAGGGTACGAGTGGATGAATTGAGGAAGGAGTTGGCTGCAGCAGAAGAAGAGGTTGATGCGGCAACTAACAATATCAGGTAATATTTGTACATTTTAGTTGACATGCATATGGAACTATTGGGTAAACATAAGGAATTTGCCCTGTATTTGCCTGAATTTTTTCTTGTGCCAATTTGTAATGAAAAAAATTATCCATTGGCTTGCATTTGAGCCTCAGGAAAAATTATTTCCATTCAAAATGCCACGTATCGAATCATAAAGGATAATGGTTATCACTGTTTTTCATCTGTAACTCGTCTGGAAAGAAACAGAAAGACACTGCATGAAATGCAAATGGTTGATTATATGTATTGTTAAAGGGTTATTCCTGTCAATAAATATCTATTTTATAGCTTGTAATATTAAAACTGTGCTTGAAACATTCTTGAAACAAAGGAACAGTCTTAGCTATAAGACTGAATACTAAACTCTAGTTTTATTTCAATTTTATTGATGTTGAGTTTTATGTTTGTCATTTCAATTTAGTTGTTATTAATTATTTATGGAAATCTGACTATTAATAATTAGTAATGGAAATTAATCAGAAACTTCAATGTATTTCATAGATTGCAATGGGAAATTGTATAGTTATCAGATTTTGGTCTTATTTCAAATGATGAGGGTCAAAAAAGAAACTTTGCACTTCCACATAAAGATTTAATATTTCACGACCGTAATTCTGGTGCTGCGCATCATAATCAGTTTAGCTGCAGATCCCACGCGCATCACCACCCGACGATGATGCGCAGCATCGAAACCATGGTCGTGAAATATTAAATCTTCATGTGGAAGTGCGAAGTTTCTTTTTTTTTACCCTCATCATGAAGGAATTCCACGAAGTTAAACCTGAAACTGTTATTTATTTCAAATGGTTTAGCTGAGATGAATTTTTGTGTGTTATCTGTCAAAATACCTATGTTTTTCATTGAACATATAGTTTTAGCTTTGGAAAAAATAGGGTTGAGTATTGTACTGTGGGACTTAAAAAACTAGGTATTTAGTTGCTAAATAGCAGCTCTTCTGCAAATCTCTTCTTGTCACACTTTGCCATTTATTAACTAATTAAGATATTGCTTTGATGGAAAAAATAGGCAGATTCATTCGTTAATGATTTGTTTATCGAAAATAATTTAACATAATATGCATTTCTGATCCCCAGCTAATCACTGAAAGTAAGTGAACATGTCTCCCAGTTTAACTAATTACGATCCATTAAGATGTTTCTTTCATAGTTAATTTCTCTGCATATATGTATTATCTCTGTCACTATCATGGCCGTGTTGCCATTGGGCTAAATCCTTCAGGGGTGGCATTCTATTTCGTTTTTGTCAGTATATTGTAGTGAAAGGTCAAAATTAAATTTTCCGTCAAGTAAATCCCTCAATTTGTATCAAACTGTGAGAATTTTAGTGTGGTGTTACTGGAGGATGAATACCAAAGGGTTCCGCTGTTTTACATCCCATTTTCCCATGCATTAATGTATTTAGTTAAAATGCTATATTAAAGTTAACTTGTAATCGCTTTTTAAAATTTGTATAATTTTTGGTGTAAAAGATAACTTCCAAGCTTTTGCTTGCCTTTGCTGAAAATTCATTGGGTTCGAAATCACATATCTCATTCTGTTTTCATTAAAGATTCTCTCTGTAGGTGATAGTGAATTTAGTTATTATTCTAATGGCATCTGGTTGTGTAATTATTTTTGTTTATTTAACAGAAAACTAAAAAGGACAAATGAGGACCTTCAAGAGCAGATGGAAAACATGCAAGTCCAAATAGAGCACCTGCAGTCTAGGTAAGTCCATTTTTTTGTTAAATGTCTATCAGTACTAACATAGCATGTGTGTCTGTAAGTGCCATCATACTCTGTGAGGTTTCTGTGTCTACTATTTTGTGTGTATTAGTTTGAGGTATCATTGTTTGAAATTCATTGTCATCCACATTTTTCACTCTCATACACATACACTCATTCACACTTACGTGTAAGTATGAGGAGAGAGATCCAGCAGTTAGTTTGGACTGAAATGAAAAGCAAATGCTAAAATTGGGATAGATAAACTGAACTATTCAGGATTTTGAGACATGTAATCACATGGAATATTTGCCCCTATTGTGTACCCTTGATTGGGTTTAACGACTTTGTGATACATTAGAGTGCCCAACTGTTTAAAAGTCCCATGCAAATATCGTATAATCTTACCTATATAATATAATGGCAGAATATCTCCAAAAATTATCTGTAATTCTCTGTTAAATTCGAACAAAACGGTCATGGTATCTATTTAGCTATTGTAATATTGGTATTTTCCCATGCATTTCTTTAATTGTCATAGATAAGTATGATTGATTTTACCGCCATTTATTTAAATAAATGAAAGTTGAGGGTGAGGAAAAGAGCCCTAGTTTTCTTTTCTGATTTTCATTGTTAATGAAGCAGTACACCAATGCTGCAGTTCTTCAGCATACTTAAAATATGTCGTTTAGGGGTGAAATATGCTTACTCACATAATTTTTTGATACCACTGTAACATTTTAGAAAATTATAGTTGTTGGTTTTTCTTGGTTAGTGTTCCTAGAATTTCACTAGATGTCAGTGAAAACACGGATGACTGACATTAAACTGAACCTAGCTAAACCTCTAATATGTTGGATACACTACTAAGTTTATCATAACGACGTTTTACAAATCTAGCTCCTCGATGCTGCACGCGATCGAATCTGGCAACCAACCTGCAGGTTGTGTTTGTTGAGATTTCCATTATGCACCCAGTATTATATTAAGATTCATTATTAACTCAATTTTATGTTGGTAGATGTTACTTTAATGTTTCATAATTTGGTAATCTTTAATCTTTTTTTTATTAAGTTGAAATATTTATAAAATAGGAATTACTGGCTTGCTGGCTGTAGCTCAGATTCCAGTATATATCCATCTATATCATGATTTAGGTAGTTTTGGAGGTCTAGTTTTTAGAGAATTTTAGTTATTCTGTTTCTTCACTTGCTGAGTACTTTTACTAGCATAGAGTTTTCATGGGATACCTGTCCAAATGAATCAGTAAATCATAGTATGTTGTAGAGTATTAGATGAATTGGGTACATAGTCCCATTATATCTATTTGAGTTAAGGAGAGAGTATCTTTACCAAGTAGTTCTTATGGTTTCCACTCCGAGTGCTCATCAGTAGTAGTGCCCAGCTAGTTGACTTAGTTATTGTATGTTTAATTTAGAATCAACTTGGTGAGACAGTGTAAGAGTTATATGCAGGGAATAAATACCATTAAGTGTTGTATATTTTGTATTGTAAATTGAATTTTTTCATGACTTGGTTTTATTCGTGACAGTCCTCGGCTAGAGTTCTAATTATTTGGAAATTATGTGATGGCTGAAATACAATCTTTCAAATTCATAATGTATTAATATGTAGTTGTTAGTGAATATAATCCTCTTTTAGTGAGAAATGAATTTCCACATGTGAAGTGATAGTGTTATTTGTCTTGACAATGATAAACTTTGCCTTAGAATGATCTAGTTTGTTAATTTAAGCTTTGAGATAAAACATCTGGTATTAACATTTAATTAGGTCATGCATTAAACATCCTAGAAGTATGTAGCTTATAGTATTATGTAAGGTATCCTATAGGACAAGATTATGCATCAAAAAGTGTACATAGTTCCTATGTCATAATTTCCAAGTAATAAGAACCATCTTACCAAAAATATCAAATACGTCTTATAAAGTATATCATATCCTATTCCATGGTATCCCCGTAGCTTGTGGTGATGTAATTGGGTAATGACAAATGTTTTTTTTACTGTAAAGGGGCTAAAGATCTTTTGTATTTGCTTCAAATGAGGGAAAAGTGCGCTGTCATCCATGCTATTTACCCACCATCTGGTCCTCCCCTTCTCCCTTATTGAATTCAAATGGAGTTTTCCATCTCTTTGCAGACGAGATTCTCTTCTCGAAACCCCCATTCCTGATCTCTCCTCCTCACGAAAAGAAATGACCCTTCCAGGCCCCATGGAGTGAATGCTCTATTTAAGAGAGTAGTTCTAACAAGGTAGATGGTGTTTGTGTGTATGTGTGCAATTAATTATGTGCTGTCTTTTCCCCATCATATACCGTCAACCCCGAGGATCCAGAAGTATTGAGTAGAGGGAATGATGGAAAGAAAGCTAATCATTTCTCAGGGTAAATCTTGCCTATGTTGTAATCCTTTTATGCTAAATGCATTATAATCAATGTTCCATAATGATGGAAAAACTTCTGTAGCATGTTCACGGGGCTCAGATTTAGTCAAAAGCGATGTTTCTAACTGCCCATAATTTTCTAGTTGCAAGCATTGAAAAAATATGGCTGTGACATCATTGCTGATGTATTTAAATTAAATGGAAGGAAGAAAAAGCTTTAAGCTCAGCATTTTTTGAAGAAAGTTTAAATTTGGCGAATAAAGTTTTATGAAAGCCACATCTGAATTCTATGGAGTGTTTACTTACTGACTGAAGTAGCTCCATTTTCATCAAATGAATATGCCTCTGTGTCTTCATTTATCTGCATGATTCAAAGAGAGAACAATGCTGCTTTTGAAGGTTTTTACTACATATTTGAAATGCCATTTACCAAGGTGATCATAATTTACTGATTTCAGTTGCTATATTCATTCAACAGAATTAGTTTATCTTAATTGGAAATAGTGCATGACCTCAGATGAAGCTGTGAGTCCATGGAGTTTGAGGATATGGATGATTTATGAGTTTTACAGCTCATCCCCGGAGTTCTCAGTCAATATTAATTAGAGTTCACCTGTTGTTCATGGGAGAGGTATGTTATTGGTTCACAAGTCATTTTAGCATGTGATTGAGCCTGAAAGGTTTTCATCCATGAACTAGATGGCAGTAGATCATTCATGATTGGATTGAAAAATCAATGTTAATTTTGTCTGAATACAAAACTATTGAATTTTGTGCAACCAATTTCATTTTGTGTGCTAACACCATGTTACTGGTAATGGTAGGGTTTTCATGGGTTAATGGACTTATCACTGAAACACTTAAAAGTTACTCAAAGCCAACCAGATACCCTAAAGTCACCCAATAGACTACTTTTTACCTGCCTTAATTCTGTTCAAAATAATATTTCTTCACCTTCTGCCTTACATACCCATTATTCTAGATCATAGTTTTCAATATTACATTGTCACTCATTTTGTCCTGCACCTAACTTCCATGCCTTCTTGGGATCCTCCCTCCTCCATGTGTGGCATGTTAGTTTTTCTTTCCATCATTTCACTTTTTCTATTCTCATAAACCGACTCACATTTTAGAAACCTCCAATCTGCTTATATTCTCTTGGCTCAATAACCAAGTATCCAAGGCATACAAAATATGTTCAATTTAAAAAATTTCAACTAATCTTTTCTTTACATCTTCACCTTAGTGATTTTCATTGCTGACCTCATAACTGCAATGGCATTACATCTGGCCACACCCTTACAAAACCAGCCAGATTTTCTCAGAAGTAATTTTTTGCCCTGTTACACTTTGCGGTTGATCCCAAGTACTACCTTTGCTCCCCTGCTACTGGCTATGAAACCTGCCACTATGAGTTGCAGTATTCATTATTATGTTTGTGTCCATCACCATTGCTTGGGAGAAATCATTGATGTCAACTGTGGAATTGCTAGCAGGACAATATCACCTTAGATGACTGCCACACTGGAGTCGAATATCTTGACAGCCACCTTTTTGATGAGCAGATGATGTATAGAATATCTTCTCTAGCTTCTTCACTTTGACCAATCTTCTATGCCAGTTAGTTTAAGGGTAGTAAGCAGATGAAAGGTCGTCCACACAGCATGTGCTCATCAGTGAGGACACTGCAAAGGTTTTGATCCTTACATAACTTTCATTTCTCCTGTCAATGCAGCTGTGAAAGGTCGTGGTCATTAAAGTATGCCAGCCCTTCTACCAAATAAGGGTTGTATTTAAAATGGTGAATGAGTCAACCAGTCAATAAGAGAAATAATTATCCAAATACATGGAAGAATAAGGAAAGATACATTGAATATTTTCTGATGTTACTCAGTAAAATAATTATTTAGTTCTTGAAGAAAAGAATATATTTGAATCTATTGATTGATGATTGTTCTTTTGGCTTATGTGGTTGCTTAATAGGAGCATGTTAACAAATTCCATGTATTGGTGAAGATCTCCACAATTTTATTTGTCATTTCAATGATTCATAACAGTTGAAATATCATACTGTATACATACTGATCTTGGATATAAAAGTAAATAAGAAATTGATACTGATTTGAATATTCTTGAACATTGGTGACTCTTGTTGTCATTGATAGTGCATGAGCAACAGTTGAGATTGTGAATATTCGTTTCAATCATGATTAGCTAACTATCATTCAATCATCTCCGAAAGCTGTTTTCTGGTGTCTATAGCATAGCCATTTCAAGTCTCAGTATCCCTCAACTATGCCTCAATGTGATTTTCTGAGATGTAATTTCACTGTCACGCATGAGGTGATAGTCAGTAACCTTTTAAGCCCCAATGAGAAACTGATTTTATCGATAAATATGATTGTCACTTCTTTGAATTGTTACTACTAGAAAATTTTAGTAACATCCACAGACCATGGAGAAATATCAGCTCAGAAGTAAGCTCGTGAACATGGGAAAGAATTTTTCAGTGTTGTTGTGGAACAAAATCCATCAATTCTCCTTGAATGGGATTAAAGGAAAATAAATATTCTATCATGCCTTTGGATCCTCTTACATGCATATGTATATACTTTCAGAATTAATTATCCTAGCTTTGTTGTGCATGCCTTAACATTGACATTATTTATTACCATTAATATGATAGTATTAAAAGTAGCAGCACATCTGCATGTTTGTTATTTTATGTCGTCAATAAAATGCAAAGCGAAAAATGTTGTGCATTTGATGTGTTTTTCTATAATTTGCTTAAACTTTGTTACATTGTCTTAGGGGGGGGGCTTTTTATATTATCATTACAACACATTCACAATTAACTAATCAATAATATCCATGAGTGCACATTAATATGTGTTGATAGAGTATGCTTTTATTTTATAATTCATGTTAAGCTTGCTAATTTTTTTCATAATTAATCAAGCATTAAGTCTTTAATGAAATACCCTCTAGTGAAATTCCCTTTTTTCTGTATCTGCATACCAAGTCTTGGAGTTGAAGTGGAGCACTTACTAGTTCAGGGAATATTTTATTTTGCAAATGACTGTATTAAAAATCTATCTCTAGCTTAATATTGACATTCATCATTTAAGAAGAATGCTAGGTACATTCAGAATGAAAAAATAATTTATATTGATACAGGCAGGTAGATCCTGCTTCATGTATCTTAATTACATGCACCCAATATGTGACTCCTCCAGAATTACTGTGAAGGAATGCCTCAAAAATTCTTTGGATTAATGTAGGAAACAGACTGCGACTTATAGTGGCATGGGAAAAACTTCAGCTTCTCATTGCATTGAAAGTGTACAAAGACTATGCTCATATAACTGAGGAGAGAAAAATAGACCAGGGCATTGAAGGAGGCAAATTGAATATAAGATAAAAAAAGGTGTGGAGAAAGGCTGTAAAAAACACCATTCATGTGTAGAAATAAGTTGGTTGCCTCATTTGTCGTGCATAGGTTGAATGTTTGGTTAGGTAGTCGTTGATATGTTGATTTTTTAGAAATTTATTATCATTGAGACTCATCAGCCCTGAGGGCGATGTTCAAGTCAAGTGTCGAAACGTCGGCCAACATGGAACTCCTGACCCGGTGGAAGACCCAAGAAAACTTTATTAAGCATGTAACTATTGTCATGAACTGACATGCAAATGGTTCTACATCTCTGTGTGTGAGACGGAGAAATTTGGGATTAGATGCTCAGTTAATCACACAGTTATGAAATGAATGATAATAATGCATTTATTTGTCTGGAGGTTTGTTGCATATTCATACATGCACAAATATAGAACACGTAATTGATGTTTTGCAAAAATTCCAGGTATTTATTTACAGAATAGAACATACTATTTTTTGATAGGTTGATCAGCTTTTTCTTGAAAATAGGTACTTCTGTTTCGTATTTGATTTCATGGGGAAGTTTATTGATTTTAAATAATGGGTTGATTCAATTCTTCGATTCTAGTCCAGGAATAAAATTCAACCCTGTGAAATTTCATATTTAGCTACAGTCCATCTATCTCATGAGTTGTCCTGTCAAAAAGCCTCTCCACCATTTTTTTCCCTTAAATTTCTTTCCCTTTTTTTGTCTTGGTGTTGAATATTTTAGAATGTTGAACCGTGTTTTCTTTCTCATATTAAATTTTCATTATATACCATACACATATATCTCATCAGACTCTCATCTTCTTATGTTGGCTATTGTTTTCACCATAATGTTTCATTATTGGAGCCTTAACTTTTGTGCATCTTGATGCATTAGCATGAATTGACAAATGATGCGCAATAAAAAATTAAGCAAATGGCTCATGCATTTCCAGAAAAATGAGACGCTCACATTAGTTACCTATTATTATTTTCTTTAAATTAATAAAATGAAGCATTCCCAGAAACCAACTGCTTTAAGTTTAAGTATTTTATTCTAGTATTAATAATGCCTTACTGGGTTGTGAATGCTTCATGGAATTAATACTTTCTTGAATTATGAATCATCATGCTTCATAAAAGAAATTTTAATTTATAACGGCCTTGCAGGTAACTCATTAAACCTGGAAAATTATAATTTTTTACCTTAAAAAACCATAATTAACTGTGAATTTGAAATTACTGATTGATTTGCCTCCCTGTTTTTGTGTTTGCCTAAATACTGGCTGGATAAATCTTTAAATCCCTAAATAAGCCTTCTATCACTCGGGTTTTGTAATTGGCTACAACAGTAGGGTAAGAATGGTACTCAAGTCTATGATGCTTGCGCTTCTGTTAATTTACACATTAGTACAAATCTTGATGATCATAACCCTTCTTAGTCTATGCGCTACATTTAATTTCTGCCAATAATCTATGAATTTATTCCACGGTGAAATGGTGAAAGAAGGCCACTAAGGACATTTTGCTACATCAGTCATGTTTTCAGAGTAGATAGAGGACAAGAGATCTGAAATATTCCAGGGAACTGCGGGAGATGCTGCAACAATAACTTTTAATGGAGTCATCCACTATATTACAATGCAACAATTTCAGAGTGTAAAAATCATTCGCCTTGACTGGGATTTGAACCCATATCCCTTGATGTCCAGCCGAGTGCTTCTCTTGCACTCCAAGATTTTTGGGCTTCGAAGGAAAAAGATGTTGTGATGAAAAACTGTGCTTACAATGTCACTGGCATTTGTAGTCATGCGCAATTCAATGTGTAAGAGGATGCCTCCGTAGCTTAACTGGCTAAAGCACTCGGCCGGACATCAAGGGATCTGGGTTCAAATCTGGGTCAAGTCAAATGATTTTTACACTATGAAATCGTCACAAATCTGATATTGGTTGGGATCTGAAAATGCCATAAAATTTTTTCCCAGCTTCTAGAAATTTTATAAATTATCTTAGGTAATAACATTGGATCATAAGCCACTAAGAATATGGTATAAGTTCTCTTTTGGTGCTGCCATGAGAAAAGCGATTTTGTATTTTATGATTCTAATTCTAATTTTATTAGTAGAACATAGTTAAAATTTCAAACTATTCCCTATCATAGAAGGCATTTTTGAAAAATTTTACTAATATTTAGATTTGCCTGGTTATTTTTTTCATGATTAAAGCAGTGGCTAGTTATCTTATTTCACATTCCCAATAATTCAATGCTTAGTATAGCTTGAATTTTAAGCCATTCATTGGAAAACTGGAGAGGTTTTCATGCATTAAATCCATAATTATTGAATATTTAAATGTTATTGAGGCACCAAACGTATTTTCATAACTAATGGCTTGATCTATTTTCTCTATTTCTTTGAATGCCTTCTATGTTCTGCACCTGGTACCATTTTGATAGGTGTTTGGATTGGTGCATTGGAGTTCTAGTGACAACAGCTTGTGTTTAATTCCCTGAATTCTCAATTTCATTTGCCCTCCACTTGGATGCTTTTTAGAAAAACTTGAATAAATTGTTGAATTACCCTTTCTTGCTTCTTATTAGACTTTGGATCTTCTCATGCCTTTTGGAGCAGCCTGTGATGGGAGGATTATTTCCATCTTCCTAATATCCTCTCTTCTCTGAGAAGGCATTATCATAATTGGGTTAACTGATCTCAGCTTCTTCATACTGGAAGTCGAACTGGACCAGCTTGACTGTTAGCACTAGCTGCTAGTTCTTTTTACAAATGCTAAAGATATTCACTTTACACATCACTACTTGAGGCTACTGAGGTTTAATTGTCAGGTTTAAAAGTTTCAAATATTAGAGTTAATTGTGATGATACCAAATTGACATCTCACTTGTGGATAATTGATAATTGTTTTTTATCACACACCTACCTGTTTGAGAACTAAATGCATAGTTGATTTGTGAATCATAAGTAAATGGAGCTCGGGTGTTTTTGGATAGTATCAGAAAGAGCTTAACGTAACACACTAGAAAGACAATTTCAGTACATACCTATAACAGTGAGTTGTTTTCCGTTGATTTGAGTTGATGCACTCAATTTGTGTTGTAGCCTCTTTGTTTTGTTTGTTCTGTGCTGAAATATTTGGTGGATTATTTTTATGTTTAGTGTCATTAATTCACTGAAGATTGCATGCAGCAAATTTTATGTGACCCTGGATGTGAATATTTAATTGTTGTTTTTTTTTTGGGTCTGAACCTCACTACTCGAAAGTTATACAAATTTTCCTAGTTCACTAATCAGTATGAACTTTTAAACATTCAAGGGACCAGGGCTGTGATTGTGCAATGTATCCTCATTCGTGCTGTCAGTCAGTGATCGATCACAGGGATGATCCAGAAATTGCCGAAATTGCTGTTCCAGAAGATGGTGAGAGGGAAGAGGAATTGCTGGCAGCTGGCCTAGTCAACAGGGGTAATAAAAATTCTATCCATTACTAACTCTGGTGTATTTCTCACATGTAGCCATCCGTATGAGTAAAGGTAGCAACAAGAATTGGGATGTGTGCCTAGATTATGTAATTCTTTGATTTTGTCCATTTTTATCTTGATTGGATATTTGGTAAAATTCTCCTTGTGTACACATTTCTATGCTACCTTCCTATAGGGTTCTTTGGGTGAATGATCACTTTCTCTGTCACCAGTACCACTCCTGTGGTAATACTGATTTCATGATAAAGTCATCCTATCTTATCAAAGAGCCCTGTAATGTATTGCTTTTTACAACATCTGTAATGATGTTAATAAATGGTATTTAATTGAATAGATTATATTGGATATTAACTGCGGTAGGATATAGCAATAATGGGATGTTAAAATTTAAAAAAAAAATCCCATTTTGTTATAGCATAAACTTTTCGAGGAAACCAAGAAGGAATGATAGCTGGTGGCTGTAAAATATGGCCTATACATGTCTAAAAAAACTGTACTGATATGAGTTTAGCTTAGTTGATAATGGAATTATAGAAAATGGAATATTTTTCCTGTACATGTGGAGCCCAGCAAAGACAATTGCATTTTCTAAAACTGTTAATTTCATTTCTATGGCATGAGTGAGGATGTATATTTTTTTAGAGGATCCTTATTTTGATACTTGGCATTGCTGTCATTGCCATTTATTTGATTTTAAATTCAAAATGCACACATTTTTGTATTAATTGAAAATTTTCATTAATCTTTTTATTGTTGTTTTTAACTGGACATGTCAAAACGAATGTAATTTTTGTTGTTGCATACTGTGTTTTTCCTAATTAAATCAAGTGATCAAGTTGTTTATAAATGAAGCATCATGCATCTTTAAAGATGTTGATGGTAACACACTTTCCACTAATCGAAGTTTGATGTGTTAGAGATTATTCTGCCGTGAGGAGTTAATGTTTTTGTATTCTATTTTCATTAGCCATTTCAATCTAATAGTTTTTGGGACTTTTGAAAAAGCTTCAGTGGGTGTGTATTCTTCTTCCTTGACAGTATTACTATTCAAAAGATGTATTATGCAAAGTCAAGCATTTCATTTTTCTGCATTTATTTTCAAATGCATTATCTCTAAATTAATATAGCTTATGTAGTCAATACATACATGATTTGCATTGCAGGTGATTACTTTTAATGGTACGTGGTGGTATTGTAGAGTTTATGCTGTCATGGAAGAAATGTAAAAAAAAAAACTTTTGTACTTTTGTTTTTCTTGCTGGAAATGCATAATGCTTTGATGAGGGTTGTTTTGTGCCATGAAGATTTAACTTATAATTCTGTTTTTATTTGAAGAGTGTTATTTGTCCATGTGTGGTTAAAGAAACTGTTCACTTCTGTATTACTGAAATGATGGACTGAAGCAGGGATTATAGTCACTTCTTAATTTTTAATACGCTAAAGAATGTTGTCCCATTCATTCAAGAGGAAGGTGCAAAGGTAATATCAATTGAATTTCATGTTTCATTGATCTGTTTGTAAAGTTTTCAAAGTTGAGGTTTGATTTTAAATGATTGTTTTTACAAGATGTGGTCTTATTATAATTTTTTTTATTTTATTAATCACTATTGTGTGAATGTTCATGAAGTCAAAATATATCTTTGGGCATAATACTCTGCGAGAAGTACGATATTGTTACATGTGTGAAGCAGTCTTAGGATCTTTGATGTAAAAATGCTTTTAATTGCTGAAGTGGTGGGAGTTAGCACCATGCCCATGTTCCTTGCTTGTATATTAGCTTTAAAAAATAGTTTGTGGTTCAGATTTTCACTTCTCTGGAAGAAATTTTTCTATGCTTTATTGAAAAAAATAATTCATATTATTTGATTTTGAAACAGGAAAGAATATGTTTTTTGCATATGTTCCATGTTGATATATTTTCTTGTTTGCTGCCAAAATTAACAAAAATGATTTATGCCATTAGTATCATTAGTTTTGAAGTGATACATTAATGTTGGATAAGATGCTGTTGGATTGCAGGATAGCAATACTTGCGAGGTGTTTACCCATAGCATTGGGTTCCCCATATAAAGCAGCAGGGTAGTAGTTATAGTATGTATATTTTTGGTTTTCTTTCAGCTGAGATTATATGTTTCAAATTGAAAACTAAAATCGGAAGTCTGGTTCATTAAAACCCAACATCCTTAGGTAGGAGTAGTATTTGAACTGAGACCTTGGGTTAGCTATCTCACTGAATTAGTGCATAAAGACTTCTTTAGCAGGTGACTTCAATTGGATTACCCAGGCTGGGTTTAATGTGGGTAAAGGAACCAAATGATCGATTCATTGCTGTAAAAATTAGCTCAATCCATATGGTAAATTCTTGATTTGCCTTTCAAAATTTAAGGACAGCAATGAATGAATTCCACTTTTTTTTTAAAAAAGTATCGGAGCAATGTCCTTGTTTGAAGGTTTTGGATGTATTCACGACTAAGTCCAAAAAATAAACTATGGCAATAAACCGGGGAAGTTTCTTGAGCGTGTCGGGCATTATAATTAATGTATATGAAGCAATGAACTAAAGAGATGTCAGTCATTGATGGTATTATTATTGTTTATGCCTTGGATAAAATGTTAAAAGCTGCTCAAGTGACTCATTTTGGATCTGTAAATTCTATCACAATTGCTCAGATAAGAATATGGGTCATGTACTGGTGGTGTGTGTATTAAAAACCTCTCAAAAGATGTATTTCACGTATACTTTCTTGTAGATGCGGCATATTTGTGAACCAAGTGCGTGCCACAAGTGTATTATAGAGTGCTATTATCCCTGGTAACAGTTGTGCACTTATTATTGCTATGCATTAATTAATTTGTAATAATGTTTGGTCAACTGAACTGTTTGATAAGTCTTTCAGCACAGAAATTTATCTTGAAATCATAAGGTATCTGAATTTCTCACGAGTATGTGTATAGATTTTGCATAAGTTTGATGACTTATGTGACTAAATTAATTTATGCATAGCATATGCCTTTTTGAATTTATCTGCTAGTCTTCACTAGGATTTGGTGCTTGTGCTATTGATCTCTTTAAGTTTGTATCCACAGTGTTTAAAATTCATGGGCTGATTTTTCTTTATATTTGGAATCCTTGCTAATGTAATTGATTGTGTCAGTATTAAGAGTGGAAAGTGTGTTATCATGCTTATGATCTCAGAAGCAAGTTCTGCCTTTATTGAAACAATCCCATGTCATGTCTTATCTTTTAATAAAGGGTTCATGAATGTTACCGAGGGTATTTATTTTTTATATGCACAACAGGTGAATTCATTCATGAATTAAAAAGTCAGAATTATGGTGTGAAGCTCTTCAATATATGATGGGGCCTTAAATTTGAAGTTGTATTTCTTGTTGACTAGCAGTTCACTGCTTAATATCTCAAACTATATTTGTAAAAATCACAGTGTTTTTGAAAATCGAAATCAACTCTCAGTATTCATGTACTAAGTCTTTCTTTTTCCGCATAGGAAAAATTTGAGCATAATTAATGGTCCTTTGTTACTGATTTAATGCCTTGGATGTCTAATTTATAGTCATTCCATTTCTGTGATTATGTGCACCCAGTATGGAGAAGTTTTTAAGTGCCATAGGTAGCAATAATACCTTTAAATACCATTTTAATACCAGAATAATGTGTGATTGACTTTACTATTGATGGAAATTTCCTAAAAAATTGAGCTTGGTGCAGATATGTGCAATTTACCATAATTGTCCTAATTTTTCAGTCCTACTGTATGATTTAAGGTAGTTTAATAAAATTTCATCCTGACTTTGTTTTATATCTTAATGGTTGTTATAATGTGTTATTCATATAATATTCTGTGATTGTAAAACACTGCTGTTTTATGTGCGTGTGTGTGTGTGTGAGAATGTAATAAAGGTTATATTTCTAGCTATTGGAATAGTTGTTCCTCTTTGAACAAATCACATGATGCCTTTTCCTTGTAGCCCTATGAAGCAATGCTTACCATTATTTTATTGATTTACCTGACCTGGTATTCCAAAAGGTTGGTACTGCACATGTAATGATTGCATGTAGAGAGAATTTACTGCAACTTTTGGGAATATACTGCAGCACTCATTGGCACACAATCTGTGGTTTGAGAACCATAGATAGGGTAAGGAATTGTAATCATATTTCTTGATATGAAAAAATTTATGGCAAAAAATGAACTTACATAGGTGACACATCATGATACATCCATTTTCTTTCATTTTCCATTTCCACCATGAAGAAAATGTAGCCCAATTCTAAGTTGTTGTAGTGTTATTTTAAGTAGTATTTTGGGCTCTATGAAGTATTTCTTAATGAAATGACTTTATTAAAAGAATTAATTATTGAACTTGTTTAATAATTTATCTCTTCTGGTGAATTTACTATTTGCATTGTTTTTAATGTAGAGAAATGTGACAATTTTTAAAAAAAGTGTTGGTTAATGAAATTTCTTAAATGCTTGAAGTTTGAATCAGGTAAAAAAGTTGAAGCACTTTTTGAGGAATGCATTGTTATTTGATGAAGAAATATTAACAACAACATGGTGAGCCATCTGGATTTGTAGGTGGACGAGGTTTACATATTTTTGCCCTTCCATTTGATCCAAATACTACATTACAGGAAAAAGTGAAGTAACCACATGTTGATGATTTGGTATAATACGTATGAGCAAATTTTCCTGCATTTGAACCTGATAGTCCACTGTTTCCATTTGGAAACTGTCTATCATATTTTCCTTGTGGCATATTGATGGGGTTCAATTGTCCACTTACACTTTTTGTAACAGACACATAACTATTGGGCATTGGGGGTGGTGAAGTTGATGGTTGAACCTCTTCCTCTGTATCATCCTCTTCTATGTCATCTTCCTCATCATCATCTTCTTCAAAGTCATCCTCCTCTTTGTACAAATTTGGAGGTTTTGTTTCTGCATTGCGTGTATTTGGCTTGTTCCAACTGTATACGGGCTGATCTCCTCGGGAGTATGAATCTGAGCTTCTATGAGTTTGAGCTCTATGACCATTCATGTGTGTTTGGTCATCATAGTCATCTTCAGAGTCTTCTTGATTATCCCCATATTCTTCATAGGCTGGAACTACTGGTTTTCCATTAGGTGGGCGTACTATTCTAGTGTAATTAACTTTTCCTGACCCAGGAGTCACAACTACAGTTTGTGATTGAGAATTTCCATTGTTGGGTGATGCAATAGCTAGAGTTTCATCTCCAGCTATTGATCTGCTGTCACCTATAACTCTTCCTCGGAATCCATCTGGGATTCTAAACCCAGCTGTTCCTGGTACTAAATCTCCTGGCTGGAAAACAGCCTGAGCTGGGATTCCTCCGCCATCGGAAGCCTGGGTGATGTGAACATCTTCATTTGATAGTGGACTTACAAATACTGATTGGCTTTGCCTTGGAGCTTCTGTTTTAAAGACTTTAGTACTTCCTCCATCTCCCTCATTAGTTATATCTCCTCTATGTCCACTACTGTGAGGTAATGGAATAGGTTTTGGACCATTGGCATTATCTGAAAATTGATTCTCATGTTTTATATGAGAACTTCCTGATTCACCATTTTGGTGGTCTGTATTTACATCCAGAGGTAATTGTTTATTATTGTCAGACCCAAGGCCCATGCCGTTGTTGGAAGCACCTTCTGTGGGAGAACCATGTATTGAATGGCCATTATATTGTTTGTGGCTACTGAAGGACTTATGCCCGTTGTGATGCATATTGGAAGGACTCAATGGAGTTGAACCTTGTGTTGTATGACTGCCACCATTAAACCTTGAATGGCCATTCATTTGACTTCCATGAGAGCCATGCATTGAGGTGTGACTGTTACCAGTTTTTTGGTGTATGTTATGTGATGATGAAGATGATGGAGTTGAGTTCTGAAGCAAAGATTGCTCATTGTTTCCATTTTGTCTGGCATTTTCCTCACTTAGTTGGCTATTTTCTGGTTCATTATTTATGTCACCAAACCTTTTTAATGGAGGTAACTTGACTGAATCTGGTATAAGAGCTGCATGGTCATCTCTCTCAAACCTCGTGCCATTTCTCCCTTCTCCATTTATTCCTCTTGATCCTCTTGCACCAGAGCCTGCTTGAGCTGCCCCTTGGAATGCTACTCCATATCGATATGATCCTTGGACTTGACTCTGAGATTGCCCTGAGTATGTACCACTCTGAGCAGAAGCTGTGCCACCTCCTCGAAATGGTGTCCTTTGACCATTCCCATTTCCTCTGTGAGGCTTGAACCCCACTTGAGCTTGACTAGAAGTTGTGCCTGGCCCACTAGATTGAGCATCTGCCATACCTCCATTCTCTCCAGCTTGCACCTGTGTGTTTGAACCATGTTGCCACCCTCCACTTTGTGCTTCAGCTTTGGTGGCACCATTACCTGAAGACATTTGGACCTGTGCTTGACTTTGGCCAGCTCCTCCATGACCTTGAGCAGAACTAGAGCCTCCATCTTTATTTCCTGTCACCTGACTTTGTGCACCTCTTCCACCATCATTAGTTTGTGCTTGTGCAGAGAAAGATCCAGTTCCAGAGTATGAGCCACTGACTTGGGCCTGAGCCTTCCCATCACCTAGTTTTCCTTGTGAGGATGCCCCAGCTTTTATCTCTTTATCATCCTGTACAACACTACTTTGAGCCTGAGATTCACCCCCAGCTGCAACTCCTGGAGTCCTTCCACCACCTCCTGGGTGAGTAAGGGAATAGGCTCCATCTTTCCCGTTGTAATATCCAGGCCTTCCATACTGTGCCTGACCATCAGTAGGGCTAAATCCAGGAGTTCCAGGGACAGCTCCATAGCCAGGAGCTCTTTGTGCATCCCCATAACCTGGGCCTCTTGTATGTGTTTGCCTATCACCAGGGCGTCCAAGTTGTGAAGAGCCAACACCTCCATCGGGCCTTTGGGCTCCTACTGTGCCATGGACACCACCCCCATTTATGCCCACTCCTTGCCCATGCCCTAATCCACCACTACCATCAGGGTATCTCCCATCAAATCCATGTCCACCATGGCCTCTACTGATGATTGTTTCGGGAACTATACCTCCAGGTACTGATCCTCCTGGAGGGTATCCACCTGGACCTTGATATGAACTATCACCTCCAGAACCTGGAATACCACGGTGGAAACTATGCCCACCAGAACCTGTAGGATACCGGTCATATCCACTAATATGACTTGGGTGTCTTCCACTATCTATTGCATGTTGTCCACCAGGCCTGTGGCCAGGATAGCCATGGCCCATTGTATCTCCAATGCCAGGCTCATACACACCAGATCCAGATGGGTAGTAGTGTCTACTTCCAGGAGCTCGACCAGCTCCAGGTCCTAAACCTGCTCCAGGTCCTAAACCATCCCCAGTTCCTACTCCCGCTCCAGGACCTAAACTCGATCCAGGACCTAAACCAGCTCCAGGGCCTAAACTAGATCCAGGACCCAATCCAGCTCCAGGACCTCTACTTTCCCCAAAATGATCTACTCCTGCTCCTACATCTGGACGATGGCCACCAACACCTGAGCCTCTGCCCATTCCAGCAGGGCCTACTCCACCAGGAATCATCCCCCTCCCTCCTGGTCCAACTCCCATTTCTCCTGGTGAGATTCCTCTTCCACTAGGACCAATCCCTCTTCCACTAGGACCAACAACACCTCCACCAGGTCCAATACCTCCTCCACTTGGTCCAACTCCTCCTCCGCTTGGGCCAATCCCTCCTCCACTTGGACCAAAACCCCTATCACCAGGACTATAGCCTCTTCCACCTGGTCCTACACCTATTCCTCCAGGTCCATGTCTTCCAGGACCTGCACTAACGCCGCCAGGAACTGTTCCAGGTCCCCTCGGACCTGTCACTAATCCTCCAGGTCCTGCTCCATGACCTCTGCCGTGATGTTCAACTGTACCTTCGCCAGGAACAGCACCACTTCCTTGTGAGACTCCTGATCCACTAGGATATCCTCTGTAACCGTTGGCTGAGATGTGACCACCTCCTGGAGGTCCTGAAGGCCTTTGGCCATGTCCTAACCCCCCTGGACTGTATGGCCCATGGCCTGTAACTCCGTGTCCAGCATCGTATATTCCTGGACCCTGTGATCCAGCTAGACCTCCAGATCCAGAAGGAGCGTGAGACCCAGGGTACGTTCCAGACGGGGACACTAGACCTCCATGTCTTCCGTCTCCATACCCTGGTGAGCTGAAATCATGTGCACCAACGCCGCCGTGTGGTCTTTGCATCAAACTTGGATGCATGTGCTGCGAATCTTGGCCTCCAGGAGTGCCGTAATGCACTGGGACTTGGCTACCATGTCCTCCCGGAACTACTCTGTGACCATCCGTTATGAGGTGATCCGGGGAAGATGGGTAACCGGTATGACCTCCGGGCTGTAATGCACCTCCATGAACCCGATGCCCTGATGGATGCTGAGCGCTTGAAATTGAACCGGCTCCATTCGGCTGGTGCGGAACCCGTCCGGGAATGCCATGCCCATATCCTGGACCCCCAGCGTGTTGCGTCTCATAATCTGGTCTTCCGCCGCTATGCACTCCATTTATAGGCCGGATGGAACCTCCTCCGCTTGGCATTCCGGGATGACCGTGAATGTCTCCACCTGGTCTGTAACCCTGCGTCCTACTTAAATCTCCTGGTGGTATTCCGTGACCAGGACCTCCAACAGCGGCTCCTTCATGTCCTGGACCGCTTACACCACGGTGACCACTGGTAATTCCGTGCCTACCGTAGCCTTGATCGGTGTCTCTTCCTGGGACTCGAAATCCTGGACCCCCTGCGCCGCCTCCAGATGGTCCAACAGCACCCCCATCGCCGTTAATTCCATATCCTGGGCCTCCTGAAGTGATACCTCTGCCAGGAACCGCACCTCCTGGATATCCCGGACCTCCAGAGGTACCTCCAGAAGGTCTGGAAACGCCTCCATCACCATGCGGGCCATATCCAGGGCCTCCTGAGACCACCCCTCTGCCTGGAATATCACCGCCAGGGTAGCCCGGTCCACCTGTAACTCCTCCAGATCCAGGTCTGTGGATCATTGACCCCGGTCTTATTTGTCCGTTTTGACCGCCAGGAGTCTGTGATGTGGTACCGTAACCTGGAGTTCCAGGTATAGTGGCCCCAGGTCGTCCGTAGCCCGCACCGTCTGGGGCATGTTCCCTTCCTCCAATTGTCCCTGCCCCTCTGCCTCCGCTTATTCCGTTTACTCCTGCCGCTCCCGGTTGTCCTAAGATAGCTCCCGTTGCCCTTCCTCCTGTGGTTCCAGGTGCGCCATATCCAGGCTGTTGCCACGGTCCCCCTGCTCCTGGATAACCGACACCTCCATATCCTCCCGGGAAGCAACCATCGCAGTCGTCACCAACGCTTGACTGGCTTTGTGATTGACCCATGCCGTTAGCTGCTCCTGGTGGATGTATTTGGAATTGAGTTGGATGTATGTAATTTTGTCGGAAGGTCGTAAATTTTAAGGGTACACTCCGGTAATTCGCGTGAGATTTACATCAATTTCTTGTTTCATGAACATGTAGAGATTGGTCAGTGTGCCATGCATGTTGGGGCAGTTGTGAACTGAGTAGCGGTTCTCCTAATACGCGAAATTTACGACAACTTTGTGGTAGAAAATATTACAATCATATCTGTGTATGATTCTGCTGTTTCAAAGAAACAATGTGGCCATTAAAGGTGTAGATTTTTCGTGCTAGGTGACATAATTTTGACTAATATAATTTTTAACAGAGATTGGAAAGGTGCTTGAGAGTTTTCGACTATTATTCACATTGATCAAGAGAAGGCGGGAGTGCGTAATGCTTTTTCTTACCACTTTCTGGATGGCTGAAGTTAACTCTTCGTCTTTAGTTAAATTATTTTGGGCTATTCTGCTTGTGAATGTTACCTGGAAACTCTTCTAAATTATCATCGTAAGTTTTAGTAAGGACCCCTTTCGATGGATTCTTCACAATTGCGTTCCAAATCTTGACGTTGCTTACCACACCATTAATTGGGAAGTAAATATGGGGGAACAGAGAAAAAAACCAAAACCATTTTGGTACTCATTATTTTACTTCCACTTTTATATTAAACATTAATGACTCCAAAATATCAACATGATTAAACAGGATAACCCTTTGTCGAACGCTAACTGCTGACCGATTTTGCACTACACACATAATGATATAATTTGATTATACATTGAGAAGAAAGATATGAGGAGAAATAAGGTGGCTGTATCTAATTAAATAGGCAGTGATAGACCAAATAAATGCAATCCGATTTCAAGTGATTAATAACATGCGTACTGGTTGATGGTACACGTCAGACTTGCGCAGTATTACTCTTTCTCTAATCAAGGTTAATATCCTAAACACGCAATATACGAGTTTTAATATGCGTTGAAGAACCGTATTTGATATGATTAATCACTCTGTGCATTATGCACATTGAGGGCGATTTCAAGAAGCTGCTTTGAAGATACAGAAGCTTTTAGAAGCTGCTAAGACCAATTGACATTGCCGCCCCAACACTCGTCGTCAGTAGGAGAAATGTGATTTCGCAGATATCCTATAATTTTCAGTTGGGTGGGCACATTAAGGGAACGATTGAGTTAACACGAATATCTAGCAGTTGCACATTATCGTCGCATAGGTCAGGGGGTATTGATGTGGCAGCGGAAAGGATGCGTACCATAAATATTTCCCATCAATGTAAGTCGATACTTTTGAGTTTAGTCTGCTAAAAGTAATAGGATTCCTATTTTAATCAATCGGAGGAGGCCAGATGAAATAGTTTTGCGAGAGATTCCATTCGATGGAGAGATTGTGCTTAATTTTAGGCCTTTTCTCTGTATCCACATATTGTCCGAAGTGGTTTATTACCGGCGATTGAAACGTTTCGTCATTCATATATTTCCTCACTGCTTTTCTGGTCATCCACGGGGTTCAGCAGGTATTGATGGGACGATTCGATTAATAATATATTTCAACCACGCTTTTGGAGACTAGTGAATTGCATCGAGGGCTTTAAATATTAACTTATCTTTGTGATAACTGTATGAATAATATTTTTAGTCAATTAACCAGGTCAAACTATTTCGTATATTATCAACATACTTCCTATGTTGGAAATCTAGACAATCTTGCGCGAATGGAACAAATGAAGTGAATCGTTCCACTCATTCAACACCAAAATGTCATCTTAAAATGCTGATTCAAATTGTGGAGGAATCCTCGCTGTTTGGCCTTTTAAGAGTTGCTGTATTCGAGAAAAATGTTGACTAGAGACCGTGTGACAGAAGCAGTGATTATTAAGATTATTACATTTGGCGGAGCTTTTTTTTACTACAGGAAACGTGAAGTTTCCCAAGCTAAACGCCATTAAAAAACTCTCAATGAAGGTACATATCGAAATGAGAATCCGTACTCCCATCTACACACATCTTAAATTGATTGTTTAGTATTTTTTATTGCTCTGTTCTATGATTGTGATTTGGAGAAAAACAACACTTATACTTTGAAAAAATAAGTTATGTCAGGGAAAACTCCCCTTTCATTCAATTACGCATAATTTAGGAGTTAAAACCGTTTTTCACCATCCGATGCCTAGTTTAAAATCAGCCACTTCGTTCATTTTACCGGATTACTTGTGGTTTACATGGTAGAGTATGTTTGGGATATCATTCTCACGGACTAATGTCGTCGTTCCGTCGGGCCTTGATTCCGCCTGAGCCGTGCCGTCGTTTTTTCCTTCTCCACTGAAGGATACGAACTGGCTTTGTGTCTGACCCCTGAACTTCCTCGGCCAGTACCATCCTCTGTTTCCTCCGTTTCCGGTCGCTTGCCGCTTGTTCCTCGAGCCTGCAAAAAGGTGGAATAAGAGATTTTAGTCGGACAAACACTTCGGAAGGAGTGGAATTTCTGTAGAAAAACATCATTCGAGTTGATTAAGGTGTTCGTGGGGTTAAAAAAAAATCTTCTGCCAACTTGTCTTGTTCATTGAGTGTGATAAGAAGTTAGGAGGCCATTGCGAATGCGGGCAGCCCACTATGTTCCATGCATCCAGGTTTGCAGCGGTATCGCAGACATCGTAGCCAATCAAGACGCAGATTGCCGCCACAGAAGTTGTCCTCTCAACCCTTTGCGGCGCTGTAGTGGCGGCGGCGAGCGAAAACCGACCCTCGCTGTCTTTTTCCTGCCGTCCCTAAGCAGTGCAAATCCAGATGCATGAAAACGTAGGTTTAAGTTAAGTTGCCATGCAATTGGGCAGCGCATACTACCTTGAACAAAAAGTTCCCGGAATAACCACCGTGTGGCGCTCCCATCGTTCCGATTTGAGTTCTGTTTTTTTTGTTAAATTGGTACATCTGTTGTTGATATTCCCTTTAAATCTTAGTGTCATAACTTGACATTTGCAAAAGTTACGTAGCCAAGAGTACATCTATCTCTGTGTGTGTTGGCGATTTTTTACAATTGCAGAAATGGATTTAAATTTGCAACAACGAACTTGTATTAAATTTTGCGTAAAAAACGGATTTAGTGGCGCACGGACGTTGGAAATGTTGGAAAAGTGTTTCGGCAACGATTCTCTAAAAAAAACGGTCGTTTACCAGTGGCACGAGCGGTTCAGAAGTGGTCGTGAGTCAATCGAAGATGATGAACGCAGTGGCAGACCATCGACATCGAAAGTCGGTGAAAAAATTGATAAAGTAAAAGAAATGTTGGTCAATAACCGCAAATTAACCATCAGAGAAATAGCGGAGGACTTGAACATTGCCTATGGATCCGCCCAAGACATTGTGGTTAATGATTTGGGTTTCCGTCGTGTAGCAGCAAAGTTGGTTCCAAAAGACCTCAATTTCATGCAAAAAAGAGACCCTGTTGACGTCGCAAAAGACATGATTTGCGAGGCTGAATCCGATCCCACATTCATCAAAAGGATCATTACTGGAGACGAGACGTGGGTTTATGAGTACGACACGCAATCCAGACATCAGGCAAGTGAATGGCGTTCACCAAATGAGCCGAGACCAAAAAAACCACGTCGTTTTCAGTCAAAAAAGAAGGCAATGCTGACGGTTTTCATGGATTACAACGGTGTAGTGCATCATGAATTTTTGCCAGAAGGCCAGACAGTAAACAAAGAGTATTATTTGGGCGTTATGAGACGTTTGCGTGAAGCAATTCGCCGAAAGAGACCAGAAATGTGGGCAGAAAACTCGTGGATTTTGCACCATGATAACGCACCGTCGCACAGTGCTATCATTATTCGTAATTTTTTGACGAAAAATGCAACAAATACCATCCAACAGCCACCGAATTCACCTGATTTGGCTCCCTGTGACTTCTTTCTGTTCAATCGAGTTAAAAAACCATTACGGGGAACGCGTTTTAGCAGCCGAGAGGAAGTAATGGAAAAATCGCAGGAAGCACTGATGGACATACCGAAAACCGACCGTAACTTTTGCAAATGTCAAGTTATGACACTAAGATTTAAAGGGAATATCAACAACAGATGTACCAATTTAACAAAAAAAACAGAACTCAAATCGGAACGATGGGAGCGCCACACGGTGGTTATTCCGGGAACTTTTTGATCAAGGTATTATTCCGTTCCTCCAAGCAGAGGAGGGAATGAAAACGGTCTCAACGGCTTGACCTTGGGATTGGAATTGACGTTCGTTGCGTCGCTTTGTCCGCTTGCATGAAAACCCAACCCTAGAATTAACATCTAAGGTCTGAATCGACGCGGATGAACGCTTCCTTAGGGCAGAGTAAAAGTAATTTGTTAATTATTTATAAAAAAATTCGACTAAATCCGATAACATTTAGTTATAGTACGTTCTGGACCGAATGACGCGTTTGTGCGAATTTTTTAATCATGATGGTATCTTGCATTGATCGTTACGAAACATTAGGTAGCTTTAAATGGCTCTCGCGGATGAGTAAAGGGGCGAGGTTCAGGACATGAAAGCAGGTTGATACCTTGAGGATCTGAGGCTTTTCTGATCTGTCAGCAAAACAATGACGCTACGGTATTTTCTTATGTTTTCCCTGTTACTTTCAGCAAAGTTTCTCACGCTAGAGCCAACGCTTTTAAGGGAGAATAGGGATCCGAACGTTTTTCGTATTCACGAGTGAATGTATCAATGAAATGAAACGTTGCGTTTAAGTTGGACCGCAAAATTATGCACAATTTAAGTTTCCTAAGTTTTGTATTATCCTGTGAGACGTCTCAATATTAAGTTCAATTAGTGGTCGGCCTATTCCAAGCTAACTCTTGGTGGTATTTTTGGTCTGCTTGGCACGACGTGAATCTACGACGTCACAATTATTAACTCTTTATTATAGGGCATTATTGTATTCGGCTTGGTCATTATTATTACACTGCAAGCTTACCTTATATTTTCCTGGCAAGTTTGATTGGCATACTTGAACTGCATTAAAGCCCACGGTTTTCATTATACGTTTCTTAAGCATTCTTTATTAATAGCGGGCCGTCATTAGCTACATTAAACATCCACGCAAACGATTTTGGATCGCTGAAACTAATGTATTTCTTAGAATTTTCCTCAAAGGCTAGTTTGCAGCTTGACAATGCCATTTTATTTATCCATGCAATTTTATCTTCGTTTAGTGAGAATATCAGAAATACATGTATTATTAGTTTCTTAAACTTTCTTGTATTAAACCTCACGCCCGCATCCCAATCAAAAGGTTGAAAGTATAATGATCCCTTCAATGACGTCGAGATACTTCAAGTGTCAGGCCGAACGCGCAGAAACACGTTTCCAAACACATTATACTCCATCTTTATTACGGGTAGTTTTGACGATAGATGGGCCTTAATGGGAACTCTTATTCCCACAAAGTTTTCTTTGAGTTAATGTCTCCAATATCTCCCGTGTTTCCGCTATAGTAATCCTATTGCGGAAATCAGATAGCGAAGGAGAAAGAGATATAGAGAAGGTTGTAAGGGGTTTCTGCGAAGTTTCGTCGACGAAGGGGAGCTGGAGTAGTATTAGTATTTAGGGGAGGCGACCAACAGCTGAGGTCATTTGCGCCATTAGGGATGAATGGGAAAGGAGTGGCGAGAAACCCAGCGTCGGCATTTGCCTACTCTTAACGAAAGGCGCCAAGAGGTCCGCGGATTAACGTCCCATCCGACGGACGGCGCTTTCACACAAAGTGCCCTCCACAAAGCACCTCAAGTAGGGATCGGGATAACACTGAAAAATATCTGCCGCCGCCGATATTCGAACCCGGGCCCTCTGGGTGGGAAGCCAATACGTTAGCCACCGCACCACCCGATCCCCGGGGAGGTGGAGAATTGACGGGAGTGGGAGATGGCTAATTTGAAAAATATCCAAATAATGCGCCCAGTACCGAGAGCATTGTGTAAAAATCATTACGGGAGAGGCCACCTCGTTAGCTTTTTGCGTCTCAGCGATTAATGGACTTTAATTGATTCGTTGGATACAGCTATTTTGGCATGGAGTTTCCCTGAAAGCGGCGTCCAGGACGTGCTTGTGTTTTTAAACGGTCTGGGAAGGCCGGATCGGAAGAAATCCATCCATTCCATTGCGAGTCGTAATAACTTGTAAACGTCTCTTGTCATTATTACGCGTTATGCTGGTCGTCTGCAAATCTGCAAGGATAATCGTAAATAATGTTATTCCAACTCCCAGTCTCCCTGTTTGTCGGAAGGGTAATACTCCTCGTAGAGTGGGCCATATTCTTTGGTGACCCCTCCCTGACGATTTTGACAAGTTTCTCGGATACATTACCTGCTAACAGGATTCCTTCGCTAATTAAATCTTCTTAGGAATTTGAACCTGGTCGACTATTCACATCGTTACGACCGTTCGACCAATCGATATTCAATCAGTATAAATGCTGTCTGCGCACATTTTTGAACAATTGAAGGAGCATAGATACACGTGAAATTTAAAGATAATTAAATTGCATTTATTATTTCTTCATTTGATAGTGAAATATATATTTTTTCTATATATGTTATCATGTCAAATTGCACGGAATAATGGTGTTTCATTTCCGATTTTTACATGGAAGATATTTCCTTTTGGGAAATGTATTTACGACTTTTTCATAATGGCATGATATATGCTGCATTTTAGAATTGAAAATATCATTTCATACACAGGTCATTCAGCTTGAGCTAAGGATAGAAGCCCCTCGGCATTTTTCCATGTGGACATAACTTCAGCGTGGGAAGCATTTTTCCAGAAAAGGTCACCTGAGTGGTGAATCGCAGAGGAAGAAAGAGTGACTTTTTTATTCATCAGTCAGTCTTGCTGGACGTAATTTTAACAATGATTCCTTACGTCATGTTATGCTGATGTGCGTTCCTAACTTATTGAAAAGATAAAATCGTTATTATTAGAGTGGTATTTTTTTGGTCTATTGAAATAAGTGCCCGTGGATGATTTAGATATCGTTAGTAGAATTGTGCTGTACGTTTTATTTTTAAGGGGTACTCACATCTTGAGAAAGATGATCCACATATCAGAAGCAAACGCAAGGATATTGAAGGGAAGCAGGTGGATTTTGATAGTGGTGAATGGGGACATGATCGCGAATGAATGGGTCGACTTCATCGCTTTCAATAAACCTCTATGCCTTAGAGGGAAGCTGTGATGATTCACACTTCTGCGATCGAATATGAAATTCCGACGGCTGATATCGTTTGACACTATGTTGAAAATCATACAAAACTGCACTTGCTTGACGGCAAAACCGTCTTTTCATGGGAGGCATTCTTACTGGAGATTTATGAAATAGCGGGGACCCAACCTAGTGCTAGGGCTAAGATGACTGCCACTCCAATCGCAATAAAGTTCTACGTGAAACGCAATCTTCTCGTGCTCGAAATTTCGTAAACGTCACTCCCTTTATTATACCGGAGCTCCGAAGAGCGATATCTGAAACTTGACATACTTTGGTTCAAGAATCCTCTCGCTATCTCACCATTGCCATCATGATCATGGGATATCAATCCGAGGATTGGTTTTATGGCAGTTCTCATCAAAGTATCCTGTTCCCCGCCAATTTCTTCGTTCCCTCAGGGCCCCTTGAACCGACGTTTTGCACTATCTGTTTCTCGTAGTTCATTCTAGGTTTTACACTGCTGATTTTTTCCCACCATGTTTCCTTCAATCATGATATTCAATAAATTCTTGCATCATCTCATCATTACCATTTTCTCTCTTCTTCTTGTAAGCTTCATTCATAGGCTTCCCTCGTCATCATCTCTTCGAGGTGCTTCTTCATTTGTTTCCCAATCAATCAATTCCATTTTCACCCTTCTTCCATAGCACAACATTTACATCGTATCTGATCTATTTTACCCTGTTGCCCCGAATTTCCAAGTTAAACATTCGTGGAAAAGTACACTCCATGCATAAACTTTAACGAATTGCCTCCTTATGTCTATTCTAATCCGTTAGTAGTTGCTTCTTCTGATGGAAAACGTTCTTCTCCATGCCTATTCTGCTTAATATATCCCTCTTGCTTCTTCCAGCACTAATGATCCTGCCGATTATTTTCTCTACTTCGACTGCTGACCATTATACGTTAGCTTCAATATCGTAATCTGAATGCATTACTTTTCCACCCTTTCTCCATATTTACCAGTGTCCTTCCAAGGAGTTCTATGCTAGTATAGCTATGTTGTCCACAAATCACAGCATGCCTATCCTTAGTGCTTGACTTTGTCACCCTCAATACAGGGTTCGTCCGGAAAATAAGTGTACTGAGCTCAGGAAAAAAAAATTTATTACACTTTTACATATCTTAAGCTAATATTCCTCAAAATAGGACCCTTGTGAGTCGATGCACTTGTTCCAGCGGCGTTCCCATTCCTGGAACGCTCCCGCGAAGGCATCCTCGGGAACCTCTCGAAGACTCGTCGTCGACCTCTTCTCTGCCCTCCACGAACATCTTGTGCCACCGAAAGATCATGTTTCTGGACATGGCTGACGCCCCGTAAGCCTGGTTAATCATACCGACAGTTTCGGTAGACGATTTCCCAAGCTTTACCGCAAATTTGATGGAATAACGCTGCTCCAAAAACTTCGGCATCGCGTTCCGTGACGTGGGTCGAGCGTGGAGGTTCGCGTTAACAGAGCTCCTCACTACACCACAGCTCAGAGCCGACTGCCTTTTTCAGCGTCGCTTGCCAACATACCCCCCTCCAATCGCAGCCCGTCAGAGCGGTGCTGGGCGCGCCTGGAGCGGCGCGCCCAGCCCAGGAGTCAGTACACTTATTTTCCGGACGAACCCTGTATAGCCGTTAAATATCAATGGCGAAGGATAAAAAGCAGCCCTGCCTTGCTCCATTCCTTATTTTAGCTTCTTTCTTACTTTAACAGAATCTAATTACCGCTGCGTGATCTCTACATGGGGCATGTGCCTTGTAATTATTCACTTCAATTTCCTTCCTTTCCATCATATGAGGAATACAAAGTTTTTCTATTTATTTACATGCCGTTGATTTTAATATAACCGCGTCTTTCACTTGATACAGCTCAATTGTAGCAATCGAGTACCTTAATTCCCTTATTTCCCTTCTTCATTCCGTACATACGCAAGCCTTAACGGCATTCCACTTTGCTCGTAGCGCCGCCTTAATTGAGGAACTAATTCCTTCGAAGTGACATCGCCATATGATGAGATCATTCGGCCACGTTGAAATTGGCTTAAATTCAATCCGGGATGCACAAATAAGGTAGTGAAAGATGCCGCTATTTGCATTCTCAATTTTGGGAGCTAATCCAAATGCCAATCTTTCGAAAAGAAAAAAAAAAGAAGCTTTCCACTTGGTTTGCTGAACTCTGCGCCTCCTATTCAGGCCAAAATTTGTGACCCAGTTCCACGTTGTATCTTAGATCGAACCGCTGAATTTTTACGACTTGATTATTTTGAATGTGCTGTGGAAAACTTCCTTCGACCGAGGACGGCAAACGAAAAACTTGGGAAGGTCGTTATACATCATTGCTGTCTACTTATAGCCAAGCGGTCTATGGAAAGGTTGTTTAGAGTATTTTGAATGGGAATTTTATCTTGAAGATTTGATGGAGGACCTCTGGCGATTTAGACAGTATTTCGGATTAGAGTTAGGAATGGGGATTAAAAATAAATTTTCGCTTATATATGTGGGAATGACGTTTTGGATAAAAAGTGATGTGAAGCAAGAATCTACGTATATAATGTACTCGCCCTTACCTCCAAATCAGTACACATAAATGGATTCACGAGACCGCCATAAGGAACGGTTTCATCGCCGAGGTTTTGGAAAAATGTAACGTGAAAGTATTTGGGAGAGATTTAATTTCACTTTGATAAGCCCACATTCGGAATATGTGGCACGTAGTGTCGATTTACCGGAGAAAGTTTCAATCAAGAAATCAAATTAAGTTAACATTCATCAGAATTTGATTGAACCCCTACAACGTTCTCCCCTCTCGACGTGCACGTAAGACATAGCGTATATAGATGGATGGACGGATGTAGATTTTTTGAGAAACTCTCAGAAAATGTATTTCGACCGTCTTTACGACACTAATTTTGTGTTCTCCAATGTGCTATTTTTTGTGATCAAGTCCGACCATTAACTCAATGGAGTATTGGCAAAGAATTTTAATGATACTGTATAATAAGGTTCTACTAATTTCTATTGTAATAGCCAAAGCATCGAAAGCGGACCTTTGATCATCTCGTGCATGTCCAATGACTCAACTTAAGTTCTCTTCCGATAGTTCAATTTCTTGTGAGGGAGAGGTTTAAGAGAAGCAATTCAAAGAATATATGTGCGTGTGTATAATATATATATATATATATATATATATATATATATATATATATATATATATATATATATATCTTCATCGTATTTTAAGTTATCGATGGGGATGGCTTAATACAGTTTTGGTTTACAAAATTACGAAACTTTACTCGCGGAAACATCTGGTGATTTGATTCATTTTTATGAAGTCTTTTGGGGAAGCCTGGAAAGAAGTTTATACACGTGTGAGCGGAAAATAAGCTAAAAGTGAATTTCACGAGAACTTTCGCGGGATGTCTTTTACCATTAGTGCATTAGTATTGAATCTCTTCAACTATGCGGGGGGTAGTGACATGCAAAAGGCAAAACTTGCAAAATTGCGTAAATATATTATACATGCGAAGAACAAATTACAAGCTAACCCATCATATTTACATCGTATGCATAAAGCATTGAGGTGGTCCTATAAGTTTTGGCGATATCCGGTCATCTTTCCCAATAAATTTTCCCTCAAATTCATTTTTCCGAAAACTATCATTCCTAAACTAAAAATTCCTACCAGTTTCCTGGGACTAGTTTTCCTCAAACTTTTGTTACTAACATTTTTAAAAGAGTATTTGAAGCATAAAATGATTTATTCAAAGGTATAATTACCATAATAGCCACATTAGTATATGCTAGTGCATGTAAGAATTTGAAAAAGCAAGGTTCATTCTGATAGAGCTCATACTCGTTGATTGTTTCTTATTCTTTTTCCAGTTGGCATTTACTTCTTTTTTAGACCTGCCTTAAACACTGTTAATTAATTTTGGCAGAAATATTGAGTAGGTGGCTGCTCAGGTTGTTCTTCAGTGACTCATTTTAAGGAATGTTTCATAATTTCTACTTCATTTTCCTCGAGATTTTGTGGGCGTGCGTCTTCAGGGTTATTATTAATATATCTTTACCAACCTATTGAGTACCACGTCACCCTTTGCATTATTTTTCGTTTAATCCCGAGAATTCCAAGTACGTGTTTCCTCCAAAAGGTGGCCTTTCGTGACAATTTATGTAACCATCAAAATTTGACCTTTTACTAACAATTTTTCAATGGTCGGTTTAAAAAAAATTATGAAAATGTTAATGTTGCTAGAGCGACGAGAAAATTACGTATAATGGCTATAGTTTTGTGATGATTACTATATTTAAGAAAATTCGAAACCGAAGCATGTCGAAAACAAACGACCCGGAGAAAGCATTGATAGAAAAAAACAATAATTTAGGAAAGTCAATCAGGAAAGATGGATCAGGAAATAAATATCTGTGGGAAAAATGGCTGGTAGGTAAATTGCATAGTTTAGAAAATATTTTCTGGGGTGATTTTCGAACGCAATCAATCAGCTGATCGCACGTAGTCATGAAAATCCATTTATTCCTCTACTCGAACGAATCTTCAGTATCTAAGGTACATATTGCTAAGAAAATCTCACCCAACTTCCCACGATCATTTCACTGCGTGACCAAGGGACCGTTAGAAGCTCTCCGGTCTTATTACTAGACTATTTGTTCTGCTCATCCTCGAAGTGTGTCCTCTCACATTCTAGTTGGCGTAGTGCCACACTACGCACGGCTAATAGAGAAGATTAAATGCCTCACTTCAATTTAATCCAAGCTGCGCCTTGGATTAAATACCTTAATCCAAGATTGTGCTTGGTTAAAGTCAAATGAGTCTCTCCTTTTATATATACACAACGTACCACAAATATTTCTAATCTCTGGACAATTGTTAAACTGATAGCGCACGAATGTCCTCAATTTCACCTGAAAACACGGCGTACGAATGGCATATTAAAGCTCTAAAAAACAGCACATCATTTCTTTGTTGATTTTTACAGGCTTAATTGTACACTTATTTATTCCTAGATCATTGTATAATTAATGTAAATATTTCGATCGAACACTCATGCTGTTTCTACATCATTCTCAAGCAGTGCTGGAATCTGATAACTTCGATCTCGGAGGGGGAATATCGAGTATTCCGCAGTTGTAATTATCGACGCAAACAAATATGTATGATATTAAGTTAGAATATTTTGCCGGACAGACACGGATATGAACGGAGCAAGATCTAGATAAAGATATATTGTTTATTGTTTAGTGCAGACAAAAATTGAATGACTTGGCTCTGGCCTTGTCTTATCGTACAGATTTATGGTAAGGAATTCCAGGGAAATTTTACGTCATCCTGCTCTCTTTGTCAGAGAACATATTTTATGAAATCTATTTTATGAAAACTTCTCGATACGCGTAGTAATCCAGAAAATGATCGATACATTGAAATAATGTGTTCAATGTGGTCATGCCGTTTTCAAGAAAGAGAAAATTTAAGTTAAATATTTGAACATATGTTCATGAAAGAGAGCAGGTTAAACAGTTTACGTATCTCGGAAGTGTTTGGGACCAAATTGATCAAAGTATTAGGGAAATAAGGAGAAGAATTGCGTTGGGCAGAGAATCTTTCACAAGGAGGAGGGAATTGATTAGAGAAACGATGGATTAGGATGAACTTAGAAAAGACTCCTTAAAATGAATGTCTTTTAGTACGGTGCGGAGATATGGTTGTTGAAGTAAGAAGATAAGCGTGGATTGGAGTCTTCCGAAATGTGGCTGTGAGGAAGGATGGAAAAGGTGCAGTGGACCGAAAGGAAAAAAAAATGAGGAAGTGCTAGATATGGTGGGAGGGAGAGAGGATTGTTGTAATAAAAGCAAAGGAAGCAGGAGAGCATTTCATTGGCAATGGGATGCTGAATACTGTGATATACAGAGGGGAGAAGGCTATGTAACCGTGGGAGGGGTAGGCACAGAATAGACATATTGGAGGTTATGAAAGGAGGGAGGAAGTACAGGGTGTGTATATAAAAGTATCGGTAACAATTTTTTCCTGAAGTGTGCGTGAAGTTCTGAATTCAGACCGTCGGTTTTTATATTTTCAGTACCCTGCAAAGCCAACCCTATGGTGTGTGGCAGGGGGTGAATACAAACCAGACTAATTTTGACCCGAATATTTTTACACTAACCACGATCGGACAATGTTATTCTGATCCCTTAACGTTTGTGGGAAAATGACATCTTAAATCTATCTGTTCTAAACTTAATCCCTTTAATTTTATTGACATGATCTCATCTCGCCTACCGTAGTAGGATGGGAGTAATAATACATTTTCAACATCACTGCTCAAATTTCCACCCCCTCTAGTAATTCATGCATACTGTCTGCATGGCTCTTTATGCCCGGGCATAAATTTATCATTTAAATGGATGCTGTCTTGTATTCGTTTGATCCTATATTTCTCTTAGCATTCTCAAAAAAAAATACAAAAAGTGCCGTAAATAAAGCTTGCACGCGTACCCTTAGGGACTTTCTGGAATCCGCCTACTAGGGAGCATCGAATCTTGGAAAAGTCGCTGGCAAAAGTGACGACGCTCAAGGGATTGTAGCAATATCTGAAATGGAGCTATTTTACCGAAAAATTTCCCGATACTCTGTATACAAACCATGCGTGCGGAATCGGAGAAAGGTTGTAATGTCGGATGCCAGCTTGCGCTTTGTTGGGATAGGCAAAGAAATATATCGTTTTATTGTTGTATTAATGTTATAAAGTTTCATTCATCAGATGCTGTTATAATTTTAATGACGTCTATTTCACCCATCAATGTTATACATTGTACTATAATAGTTCATAACAGCAACATTGATGATGCTTAACATTATGTTGGTTGTCAAAGCTGATGCTAATCTCTTATGCTGCACAAACATTAATTTTACCATAGGTAATTGGACTCAGTCTTCTAAAATCCACACTTCCTGCCAATTTCAACGATTACTTGTGGAAATGATCGTAATTGCATGCGTGTACAATGCTCTTTGTATTAACTAGCTCATCGAAGAGTTAAACCTGAAACAGTATATCTCAGATTTTTCATTATTACAAAAATTCTGCAGTAGTGTTTTTGAGGACTCGGGTGTAACGTTTTAGAATTGTGGCAGATATACTCTAAGATCCAAATATAATTGTGTTTACGTGGAGTATGGGTCGGTGAACCGTCCTTTCTCGTTAATCATCAACCGCATTCACCTTAAGCAACCCATCTGAATAATTAACAATCCTAGAAGGTTCCACGAAACAACGAGTGAATGACTTTCGTATATTTTTTTTAAAAGGTTCACTTATCTGTATCGGCCGGGTGGATCATGTTGATGAATGTGTTCTTAGAAGTGTACATATTGCCGGCCCCGGTGGCGGCGGGGTAACGTCCTCGTCTGCCATTCCAAGGGTCGCGGGTTCGATTCCCGCCTGGGTGAGTTTCCCTCCATCTAGGGCTTGGGTGTTTGTAAATGTGACATTGTTATCGTTGTTAATAGTTCGATGTAAAGGCCTAAATGTGCTGTTTTCGGACTTATACTGAATAAATAAATAAATAAATATAACGAGTCGGACTAAACTGTACATCTTCTGGAGAAATGTAATATTTTATCGCGGGACGGATGAAAGGCGAGACGCCCGGCTCTAACTCCGCGGGGAGACTTAGACCGATGATGACGATAAACACTGCGCCAGGCGGCACTGAACGTACGATGTGTGTTTTTATGAGTCTGTGATGAGTGACCCGAAGTGACCCTCAACGGAATGGAAACTTACGGAAGGGTTGAAAAGAACACGGTCGGTCGGTGTTTCAGTATCGGTGGGAGAAACGGGAGTGGGTAAACATTAAATTATATGCATAAAGATATGTGAATGAATATTATTTCGCCATATGACGGGATTTCGTGTTTGAATGTGTGTGTGTGTGTATATATATATTATATATACAATATATGTATACATATATAATAAAATTCATTTGGTCAGGGAGTGCGAACAAATTTAAAGTGGCTGCTACTTTCTGAATTGTGATCCTTCCGACTCCCGGATAGGGAGGTACCAGACCATTAAGAAATCACTCCGACGACTTGACACTCTAATATTTATGTTTATCGATCCGTTTTTTATTTAAAAAGAAAAACCGTTTCATTCGACCGCGATAGTTCAGGATGCTAATGACCCGGGATGTTGACTCACTCTGAAAAAAAAGCCTATTTCGCATGTAATGAAAGAACTGCGAACGAGGATTATCATTTTATTTTCGCTTGTGTGCATATACACTCGTGTGTATATATATATATATATATATATATATATATATATATATATATATATATATATATATATGCATGTATGTGTGCGTATGTATACATATGTGTATGTGTGTGTGTATGCATGCATACATTCAAACACGAAAATCCGCCAGATGGCGAACACATATTCATTCGGAGGGATATAGATATAAGGAAAAGGAATAGAAAAACATAAAAAACGAACGCAGGAATGGTTGGGTAGTTGGGAAACGAAAATTACGGTGAAATCTCCAGGTAGGTTTATCCAACCACTTTCCCCGATTCTTCGGGCATACATATATGTGTATTTAAGTACATGTATTCCTTGTTATAATGAAAGACCGAGGCAGGAACGTAGAAAAACGAAACACAATTTACATTGCAAGTTTTCGACAGCTAGCAATCATTGCTAGTTGTCGGAAATTGAATTTCGACCATCCTCGACCATGCTTCCATCCTTTCTTCCTTCTATTACGGCCTTCAACATCCGTGCCTTTCAATATATCCTCCACCTGATTTCTCTGCTTCTTTCGGACTTCCCCTAATAAAAACGGATTGTCCATTTGCTGATTTACTTACAACTTTCTGTGGCAAGGGTCTATTTTCCTTCAGTTCCCTGAGGAGGGCCAGTGATTGGCCGAAATTTGCATATCCGACGCACACCCTCGTCTTTCCCTGTTTGTTGTTATCTCTTGAAATTGCTCAATTTGAATAATATTCTCCCAGTAGTTAGGCACCTTTTGGAATGTATGAGTGAGTGTTTTCCTGAGTGCTTGTGAATGTGTGAGCTTTGTGGTCGTCCCTGGCGCGGAATTTATTCCCGTAAATAGTCACGGATAGTGTGTATGTATTTATAAACCCAGGTATCCTTAACGGAGTCCCTTTAACCCTGTGAAGGATCCCATTTGGGTTGAGTGTATGTGTGTGGTTGTAGTTGGTCACTGGTGAGGTAAGTAACATTCCCGTAAATTACTACAGGACGGTATTCTGGTTGAGGAGTTGAGGTTGGTCACTGTCATGGAAATTATTTTCACACAAAACATCGCAAAATATTTAGTTTTATTTGCGGAAAGGAGTTGTACCAACTTATTACGGCTATAGGAGTTTTCCTTCAAATTTTTATGTGAATAGGATATCACCGAGATCGTTTCTTAGCATTGGTTTCTACAAAATTAGTGCGGCTTAGTGTGATTTACGAGGTTCTACGATATTTAAATATTTCATAAAAACTGTTTTAAGGAAACCATAAATTGTGGTTATTGATGGTGCCCCTGGCACATGCTGTTCTGCAGAAAAATTGGTTTGAAGTTATATATATGATGAAACTTCGTCAAGGAGAGGAATTTGGTAAGAGTCCCAATTGCTACTTTGCAAATAAATGTGTGCTTTTAGGGTTATATTACAACATTGAAAATTACTCATAAAGGCTGTATGCCCTTCTGATGACGATCTGAAAGCAAAAAAAGGATTGCCATAGTGAAGGAGACGCCACTACGGCATTAACTATCTCGACGAAAGAGAATTCAAGGGGTAGGAGATAGGGTTTAGGGAAAGAGACGCGGTGGTGATAAGAAAGTGAGTATGGAGAGACTGTTTGGTAATCCAAGAATTTGCAAGCACTCGGGAAAAATATTTGATCTCGAAGTACAGTCATCTATGCAGCAGCAGAAATGTCTTGCTTCCCGTCGGCAGCGTTGTTTCAGAGGTCGCCTTTTTTAAATGACTTCTGCTATGTCTCTATTTTAGCTTGCTCCTTTTTTTTTGTTTATTCATACTGTTTATTTTTGGCTGCAATTGCCAATTTTTCTTTTGATACTCTTCTGTTATTATGCTAATATATCTTTTATAACTGCCATACAGTTTTTATCCACTTTTATCAATTTAAGTATACTCCATCACCTTGTTTTTGTTCTTCATCATATATTTTATTCTGTTTTCTTATGAGCCATTCCAGTTTTTCTATGGAAATTTTGAAGCACACTATTTCGTTTTTTGTCCAAGGCTTTAGTCTCTGCACTGACTCCAGCATCGTCCTTGCTGATTAAATTGATTTCTCTTTTCCGTGTTCTCCCAATGATTCCACCCAGACCGGGGCCGTGTATGGTAATGGTAGTATTGATCTGATTACTGACGTATAAAACAACTTTTTTATGGTCGTGGGAGTTGCATTATTGCTCAGAATTGACGATAATTTGGATCTCATTGCCGATGTCTAATTACTGATGTTTTTTGAATGTCCTGTTAAATTGAGTCTTTCGTCTATTACCACTCATAGTTAAGTGGCGTCATGACGACAGTCTATTTGTTGTTCTTTGATTCGTATGCAGCTGCAGGCTGACGTCTCGGCTCTGGGTCGCGTAAACCGAACGACTTTGGTTTTGGAGGCATTGATTCTCATTCTCCACTTTTCATTCCACCTAATGGTATTGACAAGTGCCTCGTGTGCCCTTTGTTGTGTCATAGCAACAATAGCCAAAAGACAGGAAGATGAGGAATGTGTGTGGGGAATATGAAATAAATTCGTCATGGAGCAGTCCACGGTAGAAAAAATATAATTGCGGTCCAAAGATTGGTTGCGAAAGCCCTTAAGGTGAGGAGCGGAGCTCATTTCGAAGCCGTAGGCAGTTAACAAAATTTCAGGGTAGTCTAATTCCATCTAATCATAAAAGGGGGGTAGTCTAATTCCTCGTACAATAGATGTACTTCTTCAGTGAAAAGAGTAGCTCTGGCAAAGAGGGCATGCGGAACTAAAAAAAAGTTTCTGGAAAATACACACGTGAACTTGGAAATTAGAAAATAATTTGCAAAAACCTTTATATGGAGCATGTTGTTATATGGAGGTGAAACTTTGGCAATGGAAAAGATGTAAAAATGTAGATTGGAAACAAGGAAAATGTGAGTTCGGAGAAGGATAACAAGAACAAGTTGGTCAGACAAGAAAGACAAAGTAGAAGTTCTAAAGGGAGTCGAAGAAGAGAGGACTTTTATAAAAGAGTCGGAGAAAAGGAAAGTTACACGTATTGGACATGTTTTGAGGTGACAACTTCTAGACTACTTTTTCTTGAAAACTTTCTGGGAACTATAAACGAAGGAAAAGTCTTCGAACAAACGACGCGTTGAACCGCGTCTAACATGAGATAGTGGTCAAAAGAATCGTGGAGAAGTGCACATAAACTTTAATTTAGCATTGATTTCTGCAACATGGAGCCCGACATAGAATCTTACTATAAAAAATATCCACTAATCCAGCAATTACTTCGAATGAACCCAAACTCTGATAGTTGTGACAAGTGAGAGCACGGCATCAGTCCCTCCCCTCGTCAGCCGCCTACCTTTCATGGTCTTGGAGGTCCGACTCCTCGGCTTCTCCTCTCCGCTGTGGTCCAGGGTCTGCATCTCGAGCTCGGCAAGACGTGCCTTGACGAGGGCAGCCTCAAGGAGCAGGCGGTTCTCTTCGTTGTCCGAAGCGTCCCCGTCGCCCGGGAGCTCGTTCTCCGAGAGCCAGGGCACGCGGGACGGCGGCTGTAGCTGCGGGGGTGGGGGGCTCGGCGGTCGCTGGACCAGCAGGGTGGCCGGGAAACCACGGCAGAAGTGGGAGATCCGACGGCCGGCCAACCTGAGGACCTTTTCGAATGGAGCCAAGGAAAAATAAAGATCATAAAGTAATTCATTGAAGGAGGCCGTACTTGCCGTTTTTCAGTGCGGTTCTTGGTGATTTTCGATGGCGTTCAGCACTCCCTTCGTGGGTCTTCAGAGCGCCAAAGGACATCAAAATAATCTGATGTTATCATCACATTACTTACTGTACACTTGTGATTTTTATTTTTCATTATCAAAGGTGAAGATGGCAATTTATAATTTACAGTAAAATACTATCGCATGGCACTTGTCTGTGTAAAGTTTTCTTTGTGCCTTTAGCAGGCGAACGAAGGAGGTTATGGAAATCATCTCCTCGAGCATTTTTTCTTAAATGCGTGGTAACATTTACTTAAAAAATAATTACATAGATTGTTGAAACTACTGTACATTGTTTGGAATTTTAGAAAACTACCTTCACATCTTCGTTATATATTTATTTGGAATTGAAAGTAACCAATGTCTTATGGTATCTTAAGGAGGCATCGGTAAATAGAAGGTTCAATGAAAGAGTCACATCTACCTAACTCAAGGAGAATATAGGGGCGTGCATTAGAATTGAAAATATGTAAAATTACTCATATGCCATTGAAGTAATTAATGAAACATAATGTACATATTGTCATGGCTTTTAAATATTGGGTTAGTTCAAGCTCACTGGCAGAGTTACCACTACATGAAATGGCAACCTAGTTCATTTATCACGTATACTACTAAGCAAACCCACTCACCGTAAATGTAAACTGATGGTTACTTTATCAGGCTAAAATATGGAAAGAAATAATCCCTGTTTCTATGTATAAGTATATATATATTAAAATGTTCAACAAATGGCATTAAAGTAAGCAACAAAAGAGGACTAAAAATTCATCAAAAAGCACCAAGAGCAGCATGCCAAATAAGCGGAAAGATCGTGTTTGGTATAGGTGAAGGCTGAGATAAAGAGAAGAGAGAGCATGTAGTATAATGGGAAGGAGGGTAATTTATAACACAATTTTTTAAAAATTTATTAAACCCCCATGATACCTGTATATGTATTTGTTTATTACATGGGCATGGGTAGAACTTGGTGTTCGCAGTATATATTTCCTAATTCGTTCTTTCAGATTCCGTGATGACGATTCGATGAGAACTCCGTTTCTCCTAAATAAAACAATTATTGCTAAGGCTACGGTTTCTCTGAGTGTACTCACGGCAACAACTCAAACTTTTATATCAACGCAGGTAAATCCAAACGCCAATATGGCGCGTTTCATGAAAGGTAGTTCCTATAATAGCTATAAGCGCGTCACAAACATCGGGATCGAATCATCAATCATAAATGCAAAAAAATTAACCTTCCAGTGGGATTTCAACTCAAACACTCGCAGTGGGGAGTCATTAACTTGTCACCATGAGATGTCTTCCTTCGACAGCATCACTCCTCCTCTCCATCCTTGCTTCTCCCTCCACCCCTTCGGCGTCTCCGCGACCTCTTGACGTGATCTATTTGCGTCGACGGAGGACGAAGAGCATTTCGAATGCCGTCAATGGAGCATCCTCTTAAGCGTCTTGCTCTAAAATACCTTTTAGGAATCTTTTTCACTTACCGGCGATCCACTTCCTGGGATATGCATGCGTGAGCTAATATTGTCGGAAATTCGCTGCTTCCATAATGGCATTTCAAGAAAATACACATGGTCTCGAGATTAATTGCGAGAATGGTTGGAGTGGAATGCACAACATTTTTATCTGGAGAATTGATAAGATTTGAACATAAATTCTGGAATGTTATTCCTCTTCGTTTAATTATTTTTTTCACCCATGCTTGTGGGACACACCCATATGATTGATTCTGGTATTAACCTCCATAATTATTGCACCATATAAACGTTTTTTAGCGTCTCGTAATTGATTACCGAACGCGGTGACCTTGTTTTCACCTAAGTTCAACCAGGGGTTCTTAATTGATTGAGGCACGGCCTGCTCGGTGCAACCCAGTTTGAGCAACTTAAAGATATGAAATTACCTCGTATTTACATGGTATCCCTCTTACGGCAAGGATTCTTAGAGCTGGGTGAACTCTGCCATCACCAAAATATTATAATTACGTTAAACAAATACTCGTATGCACAAAGAGCTATATTCGTAAGAAGAATTTATTTTTCACCAGGTTTATAATGTAATTTTTTCGTGACGTTAGCACTGCAACTAATATGTTGAGTTTGTTAGTCATCAATAACAACCATTTCTTTTCAGTGTCGGGCTAAAATTCCTAATCAATATTATTCAGAAATAAGAATATTTTTAAATCCTTTCTTTTACAATTTCATGAAAACGATCAGGATATCCACTTGCCATGGACCACTTTGGTTGTCCATAACTGTGCCTCCAAATGTTGATATTTTCCTAGTATACTTATAATTTCCATATTCTGTACGCACGCACATTGAATTGTCTAGAACTTCCAATATTCCAAAAATTCGAAAACAGCGATTCGAAACAAGGAACATTATGGTGAAAGTTTATTCTTTATTAGCAAGTAAATGGACGTAGCATATAGTACAAAAATAAATGCTATCATATAAATACATATATGTGCTTAGAAGAGAAAATGGTTTTTGTTTACGGGAAATAAATTGAAATTTTTGGGTCAAGGAATTTTATAAAATTTCGGAGTTGGTGAAAAATTTCTCCCGAGTCCATTCAGGACATAGTCAGGAAAAAAACATTTGACAAGGATCTGCGGCGGCTGGCGTTTTCAATCCCTGCGCAATACCGTTGAATTTTTCCTCTTCCTTCATGGGGGTAAGGGAGGTATCCATTTAGGGATCCATGCGGAAATGACGGGGAGCCGCGGGTGGGAGCGGGGGGAGGAAGGAAGGTGAGCACAGCCCCTCGCGACAGACACCACCTTTAAAGCCAATCTCCCACCCTTCTCCCGCCCATCGACGAGATAAGCCAATCGATCACGGAAGCTTTTTGGTCAAGCGGCGGAACCGCACTTTACCTCCACGAACTTCTATTTGCAGCATTCATTCGCACCCTTAGTCGCAAGCAAAGTACCCTTCAGGCCATTAGGATTCCGAAAGGACATGAAAGGCTAACCACCGGATTCGGACGGGTTTGTGACAGAGAATTTTATTTTTAAGGAGAATATTTAGCCAAAGAACCAACCCTTTCACACCCAAACCCCTCATGCACGTAAACTAAATTTGAATGTAGAATGAGAATGTGACTTTTTACAGTAAAATTAAATGTTTAAAGTTTGATTTCGGAATGGGAAACTACTAAATTTTAGTAAAAACGCGCCGTGATATAAACCTGGCAAGGTTCACAGTACAGCGGACTTGGGTTGTGACCTCGAAAGGAAATATATTTACCACCGCGTTGAGTTGATAAAAAGTGTAGTAAAGCACGATGCCTTCTCTACAATAAAATATAGTATAAATAAATGAATGTTTTGTTAAATACATTGTTTTTGAGCTCACTGATACCCTGATATTTTAAGATGCAACTCAGATCTATTGAAAAGAGCGAACGTCGGCCCAGATATTGAGGGTAAATTGTAGTGTGTCCATGGTGGCTGGATCTGATCATGCATAGCACAGATTGTGACGAAAATTTAGACAAGCTCAAGCCCAGTATTTCTGAAATTCCGTCGGCCTGCGGACCACTTGTGTGAACATTTTTCTCGCTTTATGTTTCTTTATTCACTGCTCATAGTTTCGGAATGCCTTGCCAGTAGAGATTCCTGGAAACTTTAAAGAAAACGTTTCTTTAAATGCTTTTTTATTAAGTGTTGGAGTTAAATACGAGTTTGTCATTCCAACAAACATGCTTTTTTCTTCTCACTGATGGAAGTATGTGACTGACGTTAATTCCTTTCATCTGATCTTCATCAAAATCCTCTGCACTTGCATGTTTTAATTGTGTTTTCATAAAGAATGCTCTCATTATGCGTATCATAAACTGTTAGATTTATAATTGTATTATAAGTAGTTGTAATAGTACTTTTAGGTGTAGAGTAAGATCCAGTCTGAGAAGAGAGAGATCCACGACTAAATACTAGCTAAAACGATTACTAGCAAAAAATGATTTCGGCATGCATAACCAATTTGGAAGATCGAGCAGGTGGATCAATGATCGAATACGAGGAGCAATAAAAAATAGAAAAATAAAAACACCAAGATATCAGTGCATTTAAATCATAAATAAAAGATAAATATTGGTATTTAGGATGAATCAATAACAAAGCATGAATTTGAACGCGAAATCTTGCTAGGCGTTTTAAGGCATGCTCAAATTTTTACTTTTTCGATATCGTAGTGATTTTGCACATCATGCGACCTTCTGTCAAATCTGTCAAAAACGGATTCACCAGATACGTAGTAGTAGTAGTTTTAATGGAAGGTGACCGTCACTAAGGTCATTTGCTCCAATACGAATGGGTGGGTAAGGAAGGGGGGAGAGGAACCCGGCGTCGGTATTAGCCGACTCTTGTCGAAAGGCGCCAAGAGGTCCGCAGTTTAACGTCTAAAAAATAATTTACAGGTTAAATGTCGGTTAACATTAAAGTTTATGTGAAAAAAGCAAATAAATATAACTAAATTTATTGTAATTAAATCATTTTTATAAATTATCATTATTAAGAATGGCTTACTTTTCGAGTTCCTGTTGACAAGGATTCTTCTCTTGTGTTGTTATTCCCTTAATATACGCAAATTCGGTGGTAATTGTACACTATGATTTAATTTTAGCGTTCCTACCAACATAGCTGCTTTGATTACCAATAAATATCATTAGTTATGCTGGTGAGACCTATATTTAATTTACAGCCTAATACGTATTTGGGTGTAATGTTTGGCTGAGTACTTAAAGCTCAGTACTCTGTTCGTCGGGTCAATGGTTGAACTGTGTGACCCTGTGTGAGCGATTTTTGTTACTAGCTAAAGTACTTGCAGTTTTTATGGGAGGTGACCGACAGTCAAGGTAAGTTGCGGATCTTCCTAAAGCCATGCTCAACCTCTAGCACCGCATAATCTAATCCGTCGTTTGCTACCCCAAATAAATAACCTATGTTTAATTGAAGTGCAGCCGCTATAGGAACACCCAACTGTTTGGGAATGGGTTTAGATGGTGTGTGGATCTATCTGAGCTTTTCATGGATATTTTGTACAATTTAAATTTTACAAGATTTCATAAATCATGGCGTAATTCCAGTATGATAATACTGGTTTTGCGAAACCAAAATTTGCTCCTGGCTTTGATTGAATGTGAGCGGGGGAGTGATTAGCTGCTAAAAACACTCTAATTCAAGTTATTTTTATTTCTTAGATTCAGGTTAACATGTTATCTACTAAAATTTCGCGGATCGCGAAATCGCTGTTTGTTGATAATTTAGATTTTTACATGTTTCGACTTGAGAAAACCTGGCACTTTTCTGATTATTTGATTTTCATCCCGAGGAGCAACAACAAATTGAATATTTGAGGAATACATTCCGATAGCTAATCATGTAGCTATATTTCTGCCACGAACTTCTAAATTTCTTGCTACGATTATATAATTCCAGGAAGTGAAATGGTAATTCTGTGCGAAATCTCTCTATTCTCGTAAATTCTACAAAAAATCTATGCCTAAATCATCATCACTGTTTCACAAGAGAACCACAGGAGTTTATGATTTTGGTTCCACGTTATATTCAACGAGAAAATAGGAAACAAAAAGGAATAGAATTTTAAAGCATTATATTTTCATTATCGCCGTGAAACGCCTGAAAGATAAAGCCAGTTGTTTTGCACTCACAGCATCCTGGAAAGACGAGACATTAACAGTTATGAATTCATTGCTCTTATTCACGTTGCCACGAGTGGGGAAGGGGGGAGTTTGAAATGTAGGAAGGGTGAGGACGAAAGACAAGCGAAAGATTTCTCAATAATTATTTCATTAATTTCCATTTCCGTCCCGACTGCTTTCACAATTAACTCTTTTTCCTCCCGTGAATATAATTGGTAGACGTAAATAGCTTTGTAAATGCAATAAATCTTAGTTTTATCTGAAATTTTTGAGCGTGCCAAAGATCTTGGGTTGGGCATTGCCTTAGTTGCCTCCTCTTTCCTGAAGCACATGGATATGTTTTACTCTCGACGATACTATCTTTCGAAAATATTAATTTTTTTCATACTTCATCTTCATTCAGTTTTCATACTTCGGTCCCTAAACTGTTATTTTCAGGCGTTATACTGACAAAATATTTTTTTTCAATTTCGCCCTTTGTATTGTTTTAAATTTTGGAAGTGGCATGATGTCTCCTATTCTTTAATTCCGACGGCTTGAATCATTACCTGTACAAATATTTCTTCGTAACATACTCACGCACAAAACCGTAGAACTGACCTTCACGGCAGCTGAGGTCGCCTTGCGAACCTAGCAGAAGTTACACGACACTGGTCTAACGTTTCTACTGCCAACTTCCTGTCGCTCATGTCTGAAGACAGAAGATCATCGAAATAGGCAATTTCAAAGGAAATTCAGTTAAAGGGGAGTGTTGGGAGGTCGCTGTCGTGTTCGTATCGTTCATTCAGTGCGTTGAAGCTCTTTGGCACGGTTCGAAAATACTTTTGAAATACGTTTACACGAGAAAAAGGCAGTTTTTTTTAAATGGTTCATCAATGTCAAGATTAAGGAAAGTGAAATTGAATACTCCCAATTGCTCGTCTTGAAGGAAACAACAGCAAAGTTTTGAGAACATTCCAATCGGCAGCACTCATCCCGTGTGAAGACCGTGCATTGGACGAATGGAGTAATGAAATTGTAATGTACCTTATTTATTTTAATGATCATTTCACTTATCGAGTGTCACCGACCAGAAATATGTAGCTATTCAAAAACTTTTTCATCGGTGTGGCTCAATGATATACCCAAGAGTTCATTTCTCGTCTGGATTCTTTTTGGTGTTCTTTCGTTGTTCTTTGGAATATTTTGGTATTCATTATTTCCCTGGATCAGGACGGAGGTATCGGGAACCAAAATAATTCAGCTGCTATTTTGTTTAATTCGGAATATTTCTGTTTAATTTAATGCGCTAAGCTCCGCCTGCGCTGTGTGAATATTACATTTATTTTCGTGTTGTTTCATGTCGTTGACGGCCCTCGATGCCATCTAACACGTTAATAATGACACGCGCGAAATACTTATTTTATGATTTATCAAAATATAAAGTAATTGAACCGTGTCCGGGGCGAATCTAGGGTTTAAATTCGGGCGTTTAATTTCCTAACAACAACGGAGATACGTATGAAGGTGGTGAGAGTTGATGCGAAACAGTTTTGTTTAAATCAAATGCTTTCGATACTCATGTCATTGGTTATTTAAACAATTTATTTATTTGACGAATTAATTACAGCGAGATTTAGACTTCATAGTCCTTTCTTCTAGCTAACCCCTAAATAATCTAACAGAATATAATGAATATTATATCACGGAAGGAGTCCCGAGGGAGGGTAGGGGGCCAGGGCATATAACCGCATGTGTTGCTGCGTGGAACGATACCATGAGATGTGGGAAGGACTTATAAACTTACTGTGCCGTCGAATCACTGCGTGCTTGGGTTGGCCATATAAGATCCAGCTTTAACGCTGTAAGTAAATGTAAAATGTGTGCTAACTACCTGCATTGTTATTTACGTTGAAAATTTATTAAAAGGGATTTGTAATCTAGTATTTGGCTTTATCCATTGCAATTTCGTAACGATGAATAAAAGATAGTTGGGTTAACCGTACGTTCCCCGCTGTCACTACTCTTCCCGCCGGAAGATTTCGACAATCGGCACCCCTACTCAATACGATCTCCTTCTATCAGTTGGGTGAAAGAGCTACCCCTGCCTTGTCTTCTTCCTTTCCTCTTCCCCTGACTTTTCCTTCCCTTCCCTGAAGCTTCCTAGCTCGCAACCTCCCAATCTTGTTGACCCTGCATAATATTTCCAACAACCGTTCCCCGACATTGTCTTTATAATTACGTGTGTGCGTTGAACCCGCTTACGAAAATAAATAAAATTCCATTGGATTCTTTGATTTCAAAGCGGTTCAATTTAAAGTGCCACCCTCACTTAAGGGTCACGAAACTAATCGTCATCCTATCCTGGACGAGGATATTGGGGGTTCGGGTTGATGCAGTAGCTGGTTTGCTAGCTTCCCCCAACGAGGTCTTGGGTTCGAATCCTGGAGGTGGCAGATTTTTACAGAGGTATTCCCATCCATACTAGGGTCCTATGTGGAGAGCACTTGGACTGAAGCACGCCGTCCGTAGAAGGGACGTACATTGTGAATCCATTGGTGTCTTTCGTTGAGAGTAGGCTATTGCCGGCGCTGGGTTTCCTTCCACTATTCCTCCATGGAAACTCTATCTCCACCTAATCATTCACCCATCCATGACGGCGCAAGTTACTTTGATTGCTTCCCCTAACAATTGGCGCTGCTTCGACCGAAATTTAAAGTCATGGTCGGCCCTGGGACCGCACGATTTCCGCGAAAAGTATTCAAAGGTGGCGTAGTGTCATGTGCGAGAATCCCGGGGTCGTTTCCACCAATATGCGCAAATGGATGCGTGGGGCAATTGGGGAAGGCGTAATGAATTAACGAGATTAACGGGTCTGCGGGAGATTCGGCGTCAAATGACCACACCCCGACGTGAAAACGCAATCCAAGGGGGGGGGGGTGGAATTTGCCATCCCGTCCGACGTGATACTCGCTTTTTCCTCGCCCACCCGAGTGGTTGTTGACCGACATGGCGCTGAAAAATCTTCTCATCAGCGGGCACGAAACTCCATTCACTCGACGTGGAGACTCATGACTACATTAGTCCCACCGCACCATTTGCTATTTTAATGGCGGTGTTTTTATTACGTTATTTTTCCACGAGGGGTGAATGAAATGTACCGTGAAACGTGCTAGAGAAAATGGGAAGGAATACTTAAGAGATGAAGCAAGGGAAAATGAAGAAATGGCTGAAAATACGCAAATAAGTGAGGAGGACGAAAAATCAAGCCTTAGTGGAGGTGGGGAAGTCGTCCTTGCCAGCAATTACTGAGGTTTAGGCGTTTGTTTCCGTGTATGTTGTTAATGAATGTGACTATTATTGTTTATATGGCTTTCTAAAACGCCTGTGCGTATAAAAATGGAGGAAGATTTTGGGGTAAAAGGGGTAGAGGAATGAAGAGTGTATGCTTTTTATTCAGTATGAAGGCTGGAAGAAGTTTCGAAAAAATGAAGAAAATATAACGTAGATCTTATAAAAGAAAGTGTCGTTGTACGTAGGAGTATACAGCCATTAGGAGCCATCCGAAAAACCAACTTTCTAACACTTGGAATGAATTCAATATCAAATTTGAAAAAACCAACTGCCGACTATTAGAAACGATATTTAGCGTTACTTTGTGGTCAATTCTAAAAATTTTATTTCGATGAATCAAAATAGATTGTTTAATTTCCGCATTTCGTTTATCAAACGTTTTTATTATAAATCTTTGGTAACGATAACTTTTCTTAACACCGGCATGAAAAACAAATATTTTATGCATTTTTCTCTTCTTAGTAATATTATATTAACTAAGCACATAAGTTTAATCGCTTAAATATATTTGAAATGTTTTACACCGCGGCAGTTTGATTCTTTTAGTAATGGCGATGTGTTATCCTATTCCCAATTCTCCCGAGCTAAATATTCGCCTATCCCCGGCCACAAGGTCAGTCACCCTCCAAGGGTGTGGGATAATGACCTACCCATTAGTCTTTGTTTATTCGTTCAACTCTCCTGTTATCCGATTGTGAGGTCAAGTCTTGGCAAATATCATCCCCGTCTATGTGTATAATGCATGTATGAATATGTGTGTGTATGTACGTTGGTCGCTCAATAAGTCCGTAGGAAAAAATATAAAAGAAAATTATTTTGATTAGATTTTTTTTTATTTTTCAGCATAATCTCCTTTTAAATCGATAACTTTTTCCCAAATTTTTTTTAGCCGCCCAAAAAAGTTGGATTTCGAAAGATCCTCAAATAGAACCTGTGTTGGCGATGACCTCCTCGTTCGATGTTAATCATTTTTACCCCGGCCCATTTTTTCAAGTTTGGATGTGAAGAAAAGTCCCTGGGGGCCAAACCTGGTGAACGTGGATGTTATGAAAATGCAAACTATAATTCCATAAATTTCGCCAGCGAAGCTGCGCCGGTGTGCTCCCATGTATTATCTAGATGGAAGAGAAATTTTTTAGGCAAACGACGACGATTTTTCTTGATTTCTTAGCTTAATCAACCAAACAACCAACCAGCGACATATAATCTTCTTTATTTATCGTTTGTCCTTTCTGCATGTAATCAATTTAGATGATTCCGTGTGCGTTCCAAAAAAACGTGGCCATCACCTTATCGGCTGTCTTCGCCCTCCTCGGAGTCGGATCGTATTTAGAAATCCTGTTTTCGACCGTTCCCTTGTCTCTGAAGTGTAGTAGTGTACGAGTTATATATGTTTAGCCGTCAGTTACTCGAATGTATTGATGTAGAAACTTGTCAGGATTGGGACGGAAAAGCGCCAAAACAGCCTACGAATCGACCACACGATTGCGTTTATTCTCCGCTGAGAGCAAATGTTGCACCCACCTTGCCGAGATTTTTTTCACACTCAATTTTTCGTACAAAATTGAAAACACAGTACCTTGTGGTAAACCTGTGTTCTCAACTATTTCTCGAGCATTGATTCGTCGACAGCTCAAAATCTTGCCGTAGATTTTTTCAATAATTTCAGAGGAAGTCGCTCACACTTGACGTCCCGAACGATGTTAATCATTCGTACGACCACGTTTGAATTCATAACTCCAATACTGCGAGCACTATGTCTTGGATTTTCTAGGAAAGTATTGAAGAACCCACGCGTGGTGGCAAGGCAACTGATCCCTCCTCCCCCCACCCTGACAATGTGGATTTTACACACACACTGGGTAAATTCGGGTTGAGCTTTGCCCTCGCCTTTCGAACCGTACATTCGAGTTGATTACCGTGTGTTATCATCCAAATTCTCCCACTGAGTTGACCGACCCCGCCCCAATTACTCCATCCTGATTAACCGAAACGTCATCCGTCCGGGAGGATGACGATCCATTTGCGGCAATGCCAAGCGGCGATTCTTTAGCCGTGAGCACTTAGTTTTCCAACCCTCGGCGCCTCACCCGTCAATCAATCATTTCACCTGCTTTCACATCAAATCGTTGTCGCCCTGCATGGGGAGTTTTGGGCTTAGATGAGGAATGGAATAAGGGAGTTTGAAATAGATATTGGCAAAAAAAAACAAATGAGGAAGTGCTAGGTATGGTGGGTGAGGAGGGGGATTGTTGGGAAAAATCATAAGGAGGCAGGAAAAATGGATGAATAGTTAATTGATCGGCAGTGGGATGTTAAAGAGAGTGATAGAGGGGAGAATGTTAAGAAAATGAGGAAGGGGCAGAAATAGGATAAGGATTGTTGGACGGGAGGAACGGAGGAAGGAATTATACGGAAAGGAAGAAGGGCTTGGTGTGGAGTTGGATGTTGGGTTGTGTTTTGTTAGGACAACATATTTATTTTGTAGTTGTTTCCATCCAAAAACCTGCCTTAACCGGTAGATTACCTATTTAAATAAATAAATAATCGACTGACTGTGGCAATGCGTTTCTCAAAATGTGAGGATTTAAACAAACATGACAGCATTCTCAGAACCCTCTAAATTAAAATATGCTAATATTATTAATGTATCCACATACCGCTACACCTGTATATAACCACGATAAATGCTTGTCATCCCCAATTATTTATTAAATAGCCAACTACGTTTCAATTATTTGAAGTATGTAATAAAAAATCTAAATTTAAATAAAAGTGCACATTTTCCGGAATGTCATACATTTACGTGAACAAGGACGAAGAGAACAGGGTTGATCTCAATTATCAAAGTAACAATAGAAATGCAAGTGTTTGACTATCGTTGGAATATTTCGCGTGCGCGTGATCATTGAATACCTGTGACTGGAGTTGTCAGTACTGGAATCACTTGATTTCTGATTGATTGATGATGTCGTAATACTGGATTGAAATATTCCCCAACGCATAGGAGTCGAGAAAAATAAATGGACAAAAAGAAATATATTTTCCGTTCATCGTTATAAATCAAGCGCGTCCATCAGCATGACAGGACTTGCGTGCATGACATGAGTGCACTCAGGACTTGAACCCTAACCACTGGTCGGTAATTGGAAATGTTAAAGGCGTAACAATGGATCAAGTTTTTAAAGGAGCTAGATTGTTTAATAATGGGCTAAAATAGTCACCTTTTGAATTATTATTACTATTATTACTATACTATTTGTTCATATGAGAAAAAAGGTTAACTTAATTTATACGTCCCTATATTTCAACGTCAAAAAAGTGTTAAAGATACGATGAAGAATCGTGAATCATATATTAGGTAAAAATCCCCAGCAATCATACATTTGGGCGTCGATATTCATATGCTAATCAGAGTTTGTTTTAAAATTAATTTAACTTAATAGATCTACACCTATCCAAAATTTAGTGACCCAAGTTAAAATGGATGTGTGCCAGGTTAAAATCGATTTTGCCGGGCCAAACAGTATATGTATTGCAGATTGAGTGCTATCGCTGTGAAATCAATTCGTACCTAGGTGTCCTTGGTTTTTAGTTCTGGAAATTCCGATCGTAGTGATGCCATTGTATTCATTTGTTATACACGCTATAATAACGCGGAAAATTCCCAAATGAAATGTTTACCAATACAGTTATATTAATCTCTTGATTGAGAATATCGAGGGAGGACAACAGCGTGCTTAAGGGTAGAATTTTATCACCAAAGTGGCAAATGTGTAGCGAGTTTTTTGGCGGATTCCAGTGCTTTAAATATTTATGGTTTTATACTTCTTCCACGGAGCTAACGCCATCAGGTGCCTCTGTCTCCTGCGTCCAAGATGCCTCATCCCTCATTAAATCTGAAGGGTGTGAGATGGGTGTGATCACTTTTCACCGGAAGCAGGAATTCAAGTTTTTCAACTGTTAGAATGAGTGGGATCAGGGAACGGGTGCCATTATGCAATAACCACTTAATTCTTTAAAAATCCAATTCTAAACACCATTGAAAAGAATAGATTATTGATTTATTCTCAGTAATTAGGAATACATCCAGTGAAGGAAGAATTAAGACGATGATGATGATACGAGAATTTCAGAGTGCAATTATCAGCAGGCGACTCCTTTAAAGGTTCTCAGGGCATTTCATTTAGTTGATTTGCATTCGATAATGTTATTGAGTTGAGATTGATAATATTCATACATTTTAATCTTAAGGATTTTGGTAGTTCCAGTAGGCTTGCTTACTCTTTCTCAGATAAATCAGTTTAGCTGGTGATGAAAAGTATTTTATCGTTTTTTTTTATTTTAAGCTTGTAAAATAATGTCTGTTGCAGAATACATTTTCACACTGCACATTTTCATAGGTAGGTTGACTGTGTACTTAAGCCACGATTTGGAGGCGAGTCAGGAATGTGCAGAATGAAACCCGATCGATTGCATGCGTGCGTGAAGAGCCTTGACCTCCCTTGCTCCGCGGCCTTATCCTTTAAATCAGCATTACCCCACGTGGTCTGTAGCATCCCTAATGAGGGCGCTGTTATCTTTGCTGAGGGGACGATAAACTTTAGAATTCTTTAGAGCGACTCCTTGGACTCTTTTTAAGGGCCGTCAGCTTGGTCCTATTAGCGTAGAATCGCATACCTTCGGCTTAACCCTCACACGGTGCTCATATTTTCACCTTGCCAGGTTTCTTAAAATTTCAACCATTCCGATTTTTTAATCGTAGATATTTTTATGCATATTTCGTTTGCAGTTGTTGTTTATTAAATTTATTATCTTTGGAAAAATTTAAACAAAAATGACCATATTAACGATAGGTCCTAGCACAAAAATTATTATTTGGAAATCTACCGTTAAAGGTTAGTTTGGCGGACCCAGACCGGTTATTGCCACATTGCTTAGCTTCGTCTAAAAAGGCATACCCTAACACTCCAAACTACATGAAACTGTTCTTCGTCTCCGTATACTTTTTTCTACTTTCGTTTCGTTTAACGTTCCCATCCTTTTCCTACCCCTTCAACGCTTGCCTAGCGTCCTCCCTTCTATCACTGTCCTCAAAACGCCATCTCCCATCAATATGCTCCGAATTCACCTTTCCTGCATACTCGGGATTTCCCCGAACAATTCACTCTCCTCCTCTACCTTTCCCAGCTCATAACTTTATTTACGTCCAAATGAGGCAATAAAAGAGTATAATTTTTTTAAACTTTCGATATTTATATAAATACTTGAATAACTTGAGGTAATTTCATGTAACCAGGAGCATGTAACGAAGCAGCAACATATCTGAAAATGTACCAATTAGGGCGTTTAGTCGAAATGCGGTTATTTGAAACTGGTTTAACGGAAACAATGTCAGCTTTTGTCCACAAATTGTGAATATCATCAATACTATACTTTGTGTATCGTAGTATTCTGAACTGTTATGAGAGAACCCTCGTCCTCTCGGAGTATGCGTGGAGGTAAAGTGGGCGTATGGTAGTGGGTTGGGAAGGCGTGAGCTGGACGGGGACATTATTCATGATGGAGGGCACAAAATTTCGATGAAATGCTTTAGAATTCTTTAGAAATTAATGGCAGTGAAGGTAGGACGTCTTTCTCGTAATGAAATAAAAGGTTTATTTTCAACATGTGTTGAACTTAAGCACGTTTACCGAAAAACCTTTGAAGGTAAGATATTTTGCCTGTATTTTTTTACAATTGCATTTATATGAGACACAAATGAAGAATGTATGACAATAAATTAGATAAAGATGAATACGAACTATGCATACGTATAAGAAAGGAGAGAAGCAGTTCCTAGATGAAAATTGAAAGCAAAAAAAATTTATGGATAAAATATTAAGACTTGGTGGGATCTTAAAGACCGTTATTTAAAGGAGAATGCTGGGTAGGGGCGAGGAAGAGAAAGGAAGCGAATAGCCTTTTTGAAACGGTTTGAAAGTGGGTAGAAAGAATGAATGAATAACCGAAAAGTTAAATAATAAAGGAACCAAAGTCCTCGCTATTTATAACACGTAAAAATTATTTGAAATCGCTCAAAACCTACCTTTATTTCATTGGTAGATGACCTATGATGAAATTTTGCGATTAATAAAATAAAATAAAAACTTCTATAGCTTATACATTATTACGGCTGTTGGAGTTTTTATTTTATTTTATTAATTTGTGAGGCCGTAGAACTCAATTTCTTAATTTCAAATTATTCGGTATTTAATAAATAGAGCAATTGCATGCTTTACGGATAACTAGGAACATTTTGCAAGTTTTCCCCATTAAATGTAGGAAAATGGTCAAAAACTTTGACATTTTTCATTAAAATAGTTGAAGATAATTTCTATCTGCTGAAACCACATTAAATAAGTATATAACTATCGATGTCTAATTCTGTAGAGAAAAAAATATTTGGTACATTTTCTAGTGCAACGATATAAAGGAAAATGTACCGAATATTTTTATTAAATATTTTATATTATTAATCAGTGATAACTTACCATGGCTTCAACAATTAAATGAGGACTTAATATGAGCTAATGCCCTGGCCGGTTATTAATAATTAACTAGTGAGTCGAATTACTTACTCTTATCTCCTTTGCGACACGGATACAGAGAATTTTCGTGGAGTTTCCATGAGGCTCGTTCTAATATACCTTCATAGGGTTAATGTAAAGAAAGTACTTCGAGGTGTAGCGCGTGGCTCCCCTCTCTCATTCCCCTCTCGTCCCTTACCTTGTACTTGGAGAGCACCGTTTCCGTCACGTACATGGTCTTGGGTCTGCTCCTCTGCATGGGGATGGGCTCCTTAGACTGTCCGGCCGCGGCGGCCCTCCGCTGGCGGTTGCGGGGCGTAGGTGGCCCCAGGAGGCCCATCTGTCGGTGCAGCCTCCTTTCTGCCTCACGCTCCGCGGCTCGCTCAGCCTCCTCCCGCTGTTCCTCTCCCTCGCTCACCTCGTCCTCCTCCGCCCCCGGTAGCTTCTCCTCGGGGCTCATCCTCTCCAGGTGGCACTGCCGCGCGCGGTAGTCCTTGTACGCGATCACCCTCTGCCGACCCAAGGCGAGCATGGGAGGAGAAACGGAAAAAAAGATTCAGTCAAGATTTTCGTTCGATACGGATACGGAAAAAAACCCTGAAGTTTGGAAGTGGAAGGAGATTGAGCTAATATTTCTAAGTTGCTAGTCGTTTTAAAGAGACTTTTGATGTTGGTCGGGGCCTATCATTTTAAATTTCAGTAAACCTGTTATGACATCCTTACGATCCACTCAGACCGATGGGAATATAACGGATCAAGTAAAAAGTATTCTGTCCACAAACAAATCGTGCCAAAGGCTGGTGAATACAAAAATTTTAATGCAGTCATATGCGATATTTATTATTCCATATATTTCCGATGATTCGAAATAAAATGGTGAAAAATATGCTCTGGTAGTGTATCATTATTGCCCCAAACTTTAATTCGTTCTATTGCGAAATTAGTGCCTGATATCACTATGATAATTGAAATGTTTGCCAGAAAAAATATTTATACAAAATCAAGTTTTTAAGCTCAAGTTCTCTTAGTAAATCACTGGGACGATTAGAAACTACATTTGTTATTTGCCTTTCTTCTCTCTAAATGATGGCAGAAAATCCATAAGAATTTATTTAATTTAATGTAACACCTTTCATGGGAAATTTACAATTATGCATATTCAATTTATAACTCTCTTAATGCTATGCAAAGGTGCACTAAGGAGCGTTGCTGCTATGGAATATTACGTGACTCAAAGTTTTTCTCGCGTTTCAGCGAGTATCTACAGTTGAATCATCACCTAAAATAATGACACCAATTTCCCGATACTGCAGCGGAATACTCTACCCGTCGGTGCCATTCTTAGCGGTACCTCGGTCACCGAAATGTATTGGCATTCGACAATGTGCGGGTTAGGATTAAACGGTATGCTCCGAACCCAATGCAATCTGTAGAACTACAAGTGTAGAAAATGGTATTGCTTCACTAGAAAATGGTTTCTACTTTTTCCAAGCATTAAATTAACATATAGATTCTGTTAAATTGACTTGAATAGGAATACGATGTTTAGTTTAGACCTTTACCAAATGCTTTCTTAGCAGGCAATAAGAATGAAACTTGTTCCCTGGAATTTAATTTCATATATTTCACCCCTAATTACCACCTACACATAAATATGATTCAATATCAATTGGAGGAAATTTCTTTTTTTTTCAACATCAATAATTCGTACCCGAAGATTTTATACTGAGAAATGAAAGTTCACAGAGGTGAAGGAATTAAAGCCCTCCCTGCGGGATAGGCAACCCAACTAACTCCATTTGACTTTTCGACAATTTATTTATTTATTTATTTGGGATATATTGCTGTTAGGCGATAAGCCGGGTGGCAATGACATGATATAACAAACAGTAGTCATTCTTAAAACATATCACAGTGTCATTAAATAGTGTCATTTAACAATCCCATCATGTATACCTTTTGCATTCACGCCTAAATGATTTAATGCTTTTGGGTAAGGGCTTAAAGAGTTCATCAGGCAGCTGGTTCCACTCTTTGATTCCCATATTTAGGAACGAAAACTTGGCGGTGTTTGTCCTTTGGGGCATGTATTTGATTTTAAGCGGGTGATCATTCCTGCCGAGATAACATGGCTTATTTACACTCTCGTTCAGTTCTTTCCAGCCTCCGTCAGCTTTCAATATTTTAAAAATGGCACACAGTCTATTCAGCTTCCGTCTGTTCTTTAGTGACCCCCATCCTAGTGAGCCTAGCATGTCACTTACACTGTCGGTCTGCCTATGTCGCCCTAAAACGTACCTGGCAGCCTTCCTTTGCACTGCTTCTAATTTTTTCACATGCCCTATTTCAAAGGGATCCCATACTGTGGTCGCATATTCGACTTTTGTCGACTATTGTCGGTACTCAATCTTTCTTTTCCTTTAATTATACGCATGAATGATCGCTGATGAAATAGATGTATCAAATACTTAAATCGTGCAAAATTCTTGCGGATTCAGTTTTTGAATACCCCGAATATATATATATATACATATATATACATATATATAACTCTTTTTGAAAGTCTCACGGACGTGAATAATAATGTATAACACTTAGCACTAGTGGACACAGACAAAAACACAGAAACCCACAAAAAAGAGACTCACTATTTTTCGAATTTTCGGTGGTCGTGACCACCTTTATCAAGGAAGAGAGGGACAGAACTGTCATGGGTAGCGTAGCGCACAGGTAGCGGTATCAACCCATGAGAATAACTTTGTAGTCAGAGTACCTGAGATAGCGCCCTAAAAACATGTCCTCCTTGTTTTACCAGTTTAAAATTGTCTGGTCAAAAGTTTTAAATTATTAACGTATAGGAATACAGAATATAGTCCATCCCATTCATAATACGTTTCGCTTTATCTAGCAAAAGATAAACATTGAAATATCCGCGTGAATGTTTACGCCACCTGCGAACATTGTCCAGAATTACCTCAAAATGAAATAATGCCTCTAGACCGTTAGCCCTCCATTATTATTTACTGTATGTTAACAGCGCGGAGAGGTGAGAGAATGAGAAGGAGAGAGAGGTGGTTGGGGGTAGACGGGCGGGCGGCGACCTTATCGCGAGGATCCACGACGATTTGCGCCCACTAACTGTGCCCTGGCGGATGGAAATATTTGATGGCGCCAGTGCAGTTAATGAGAGTCAAATATTAATGGGTTCGCCGGAAGTCATGAGGGTGGGGGGGGGCATGTGTGTTGGTTTATGTGCGTCGGATCGCGCGTCACGGCGTGGGTGGGTGGCGTCAGGTGTTCGGCGACGGGCGCCCAGGGGTGCGTGGTGTGGTGTCCTCTGCCTCCTTACCCGCCCCACCAGTTGACGAGGGAGGCCACTTGCCGCCTCCAATACCCTTTTGTCGTTTGTTTAAACTGCGCCGCCGGGGGCAGGTGCCACCGGTACGTGCTTCCATCCTCCTCCCCACCCCCCTCCCGTGTGGGCCTCTTCTCTTCGGTTGCGTGCCTTCAAAATAGGCACATTTCATTTCCGCCCATTTCACAATGGAATAGGAGACATTTCGTCCTGGAGAGTTGAGAGCATTCTCCCGGGTGTTTTGCTTTTCTGAATGTGAATTTAGAGAGGCCAAGAGTTCGCTATTGTTACTTACCTAAGCTCCCTCGTACGCTATATTATTAATACTTAACTACCAATTGGATGTACTTTTTTTGATGGAGACGGAAATTAATACTGTTACACTTCTAAGATCCACCTAACACTACAGCAAACATCCCTCCTTTGTACTACGATAAATCATTCTACAGTTTCACGCACTTTCTGCCTCCCATCATCCCTTTCAACGTATCTCTTCTCCCCTCAGCTTTGCTTACCCAACACCCCTATTTCTTTTTTTCCCTCTATCATAACCCTCAAAATTACAGTTGCACTAGATGTTGCCTTCTTCCACTTTTCTTGCCTTAATCACACCTATCAATTTTCGTTTCTTCAAATTTTTGTCCGTTTTATTTGTCCACCCTCTCAATCCCCATGCCTCATAGGCTTCCAATTTACGCTTATCCTCGTGAGTGAACGGTCAAGTTCCCAAGTCATAAAAAACTTTGCTCCATGCCAAAGTTTTCACTTTTATTTGTATCTTTACTTGAGTTCCATGTCGTCAGCACCCTGCGGTTTGGAAAAGCTTCTTTTCCCAACGAAATTCTTCTTTCAATGCCTTCATTATTTTGCCCATCTTCGTCTCAAACAGTTCTTAGATGATATGTTTTACCCTAAGTATTTTATTGCGATTTTAATGTTTAAAACAGATTACCATTTTATTGAGAATTTTGTGCTCTTAAAAACGTTGCAGTTATTCAGTTTGAATTCTTTAGTAGTTTTTACTGATAGAATTGAAATTAATTTAGTAAAACCAATATCCTATCGGCTAAATTTATCATATTTTCATCCAGAAATATTTATTTTAACCTATATTTGCTTGTTTGTTGCACAAGGTCTCTCCTGAGGATTGAGTGGGCGCAAATTATTATTTATCGACGCAAATTTTAAATCAACATTCATTCATTTCTTCGAATGAATTGGCGAAATAGCAAAATATGTTTCATACATTTTTTATCGCTGCTCTTTTTTACTGGGTTACATCACTCACAGTTGAATTAAAACGCTTTGCCTCAAGGCGCTCTCGTTTTTAGACCGAAAACGAATGCAATGAATGCATTAAACTGTGCAACAGCCATTCTGTATATTACTGTTTTGAAAATACTGCCTATTTTTCTTTTCATTGGTCATTTAATGTCATCTGTGTTTTCACGTTATTTAGTGGCACACAAAAAGTATCCAAATTACCACCATGAGCATTGCAAAACCTAAGATATTTATTAATATTCAGTATACTCTGCTCATCAGGTATAGACAATTCGGGGCAATATTCAACTTGGTTCCTTGATCAATGTTTTTAATTAAATACTTTATTAGAAATCTTCTTTTTACAATGATACTCGTCCACTTCAACTAGTCTTTGAAGGGAAATTAAATGTTGGTATTATTTTACCTGAGACATACTTTATTGAAAGGCATGATTTGATACCGTTGTCATCAGTAAATGACTGACGGTTTAAAGAACATTGATGTGACTGCTTACTTCTGCTTTTTAAAATCCGCAGTCCATTCCTAAAATTTACTCTCGCATTCCGTTGTAGAATTTGATGATGATAAATTCTACTCGAACTACGTTATCAATGCTTATGGAATTTATATTTTCAAAATTTCCGTTGGTACCTTTTTCTGAAGGGATTTTCTTGTTAACAAAACGATAAAATGTTGATTTTTACTTTCATAAAATGTCCGTAGTAACATCACATCACCATTGAGATTCGAATTGGGTATATTCCGATACGTAATGGGATGATGCTCCTACCTTGGAAAAACAACGATCCACAAAAGATGTCGTGGAACCACAAATCAATGTCCATGAGGGCTGGCTCGGTCATTGTGTGCGGTGAGGGAGAACCAGGGGAAAAGCCGCATGCTATTAATCCTGCAGCCGTCAAAGTCTCACGCATTGGTCCTTCTATTTTCTTATCTAAACACTGAGGCTATTGCTTGATATGTTTTGAAATCTAAGATGGGATTTGGTGCACACGTTTGTCCTCGAACCCAACCGAATTCAAGCGAATGAAAACTCGCTTCAGCTGGCCGAGTTCAAGATTTCTAGTCCCTAACACACCTGAATGTGGAATCCAATCTGAATCGATTCGTAGTGCGCTTCAGTTGATTTTATTTTATACGGTTTCCCTTTCCTCTTATTTGCATAATTCCTTTCAGGTTATGTAAATTGATTCCACCTTCTTTCATTCCGAGATTAGTCGCCCTTTATAAATCCGACCCATAGTGTCGACCTCTGCTTCCCCCGGGGATGCCTATGTACGTTGTGTTGGAAAAGAGGGATTCGTTGGTAGATTTCAAGCGTCAGTTCCATGGAGCCAAGAAGGAGATCCTTTAAGAGAAACAAGTCGGTGATGGCGGATCGCTTTTGCGTCTGAAGGCATTGCGTTAAAGTGGATGAATTCTAGATGCCAACGAAACCGTTGGTAGATAGTCAATGCTCAGCCATTTTGACTGCTGTCATATTGGGGACGCATATAATCGCCGCGCTTGGATAGAGATATTCTGCAAGCACCACTAACTCACATCGCATAGAGACATAGAACTTCAATCTCATAAGCAATGATCATTTGCCTCATTCCAGAAACCCTCAAATATATTCTGGCGTAAAGAGAAGTATTAAAAGTAAAAATCTGATTCAATATTGTATCATCTCCCATGATTCATATGTATATCCCTCATTTCACACAATCCCAAAATTGTAGATCATCCCAACCATTCATTCTCAAAACGCATAGTTCCTGCCTATCATTGTGTTACTGTCTACGTACTTAAGTACTTAAGGACTGAAGGCTCCCGAGGAGTCTCGGTTGGGGATGAAGTTCTGTCGAGATTTCTCCCACTTTAATTTGGCTTGCTGATCTCAACCAATTGCTCCTGAGTAAGTCAACAAAACAGTCGTCTTTCGAGATAAAACTCGTATAAGATGAATCAACTTGGAAGAAAACCCTCTAATAGACTTTTATTCAGTCTTTAAATGTATTGAGCATTAACGGCAATATATTGGGACGATACACTGATTCTCAAGCGCTTATGGGCAAACTTTTCTCAACTAGGGCGACCACACCCTCTCAGGCTCGTCGAAAGTTCACTCAACCGCTACTTTTGAAGTGTAAGAAAACCTGTTGGGACCTAAGTTTATTCAATTCCGCATTGTGAAGAAAATTTTCTTTGGGTTCAAATAATCACTTGTTCAAATGTGAGCGGGAAAAACTGCCGACTTCGATTAGTATAGGGATATTAACTACCCTTTTTACCTTGACATCTGCGAATCAAGGTCGGTGTTAAGTAAACTGGATGCGTGACATATCTCCTCAAAATTTAGTTATTTATTCAGTTATTTTAGTACCTTGGAAGCCACCACTAGGATGTGTGGTAGGGGGTGAGTACGCACCAGACTAATTTTGACTCGAATATGACCCTACCGTGGTCAGACAATGTTATTCTGATCCCTTATCGTTCGTGGAAAAAATGGCATCTTAAATTTATCTGTTCTACACAGTATCTCTTTAATTTTATTGACATGATCTATCTTAATATAGTATGATAGGGGTACATATCACAATACGTTTTAAACATCACAGCTAAAGAGACATCTTACCAATTTATGCAAGAGATTTAATCTGTAATGTAACCTTCGCTCCGTGAGTGATTCCCGGCCTAACTGCACTAATATTTTGAATACGCTACTAAGTTTATCATAACAACGTTTTACATATCTAGCTCCTCTACGGTGCACGCGATCCAATCCGGCAATCCGTTAAACTTCATGGGGATCCCATATACTTGCAGCATATTCTAAATAAGGCCTAACCTGCGAAAGATAATATTTTTCTTTGACCTTTTCATCACATTCACCCAGTACTCTTCTAATAAATCCTAATATTTTTGTTAGCTTGTTCACATATTCCCCGTACGTGTCACACCCAGGAAAGGTCCTGAGTGAGGATAACGCCTAAGTATTTTATCAAGTCTGCACATTCCATTTTGGTGTTCCCGAGGCAGTAGGTGTTCGGGAGGGAATTGATCTTTTCCCAAAAATTCATCACTGCGCTCTTTTTCAAGTTTTGTCCTAATTGCCAATTGTTGCATCAGGGTTGCATGGTATTTAGCTCATCGGACAAAGCTGCTGTGCCCTCAGGATTACGGATATCTCTGTAAACCACTGCCTTATCGGCAAATAAACGTATCTTACTAGTGACTACGGAGTCAATGTCGTTTACGTAAATTATGAATAAAATAGGTTCGATAACACTTCCCTGGGGAACACCTGAAGTAACTTCCACTGCATTTGAGCTGACTCCATCTATGACCAAACTAAAGAATTATCTATCATTAAAACTAATTATCAAATAATTGTTTTTAATATCTGATGAACATACCATCAATTAGTTTGTCCAATAAAATATTTGAACTGCATTTATGCTAATTTTTTCTTTTAATAACAAGTAACACTAATGATCCAAAACTTATGTTTTTTAGGATGCTTAATAGGAAATTATAGCCAATAATTATTTAGGAGTCCGCGTAATTCCTGATTAAGTTTTGTCCTGGCATCTTTTCAAGGTACTACTTAATTTGGCGAGGTCATTGCCAGGTTTAATTCTTCGAATTTCCTAATACCACTACACAACACAAGAGTGTTTCTCCTAGTTCAGTCGAACCACATGTTGACGTAGAAGATTGAGATAATACATAAATATAGGCGTAGGAGTCTCTTCTCGGGAGGGTCTCAACTACTGGAGTCATTTATACCATTAAGTAATGGCAGGATAGATATCTCAATTGGATAATGTATTGTATGACCAGATTAAGGATCAAACAAGGTGAACGGAGAAAAATTATGAATATCGGAGGGAGGCTGTATATTCTACGGCTAAAAAGACAAAATTTGAAGGGATACTATTATGAGTGATTTGCGGGGCAGAATTCAAAGTGGGTGCACGCAATCCGGCCACGCGACAGATGAGCGCTGCCCTATGACGCCAGAAGTTCAACTCACCTGCGCTATTCGAGAGGTAGATTGTACCAAACTTGAGTATGGTGCATCCATGGGCACATGTGAATTAATTAAATTCACATTGGCATTTATGACCACCTATCGCAAAAGATAACCTAAGAAAATAATGATGTAGTATTAAAGAGTGGAAAGTTTGGGGGTAGAATAGGGTAGTAGAATGAGTACATTACACGCTTAGGCGCTTTTCCGTGGGTAACTGTTACTTTCAGGATTAGCATAATTGTAAGGCCGCGTAGTGGAGAAAAATATGGGTTCCGGTTGTACTAGACCGGGTATTAAAAATAAAAAGTAACGATTCACTCACCCCTTCTACCGGTCACCAAAGGGATGCAAAATTGACGACGTTTCAGCACTGCCCCTGTCTGTGGTGGCATTTGTAATTTTTCCTGCAGGCATAACCTGACGTGGTAATGATTGCGAGAATCACCATTTGAATTGAGTTATGAAACTACTCAACATCCATAGCCACATCAATTAATATCTTTTCCACGGAAGTAGGCAGATGGAATATTTATTCAAGATTGTTTCTTCCACGAGTGTGCAACACGTCCAAAACCTGGATGAGCCACGGATTTCTGTATGGCCAGCCCCCATTCGTTCATCTCCTTCACTTTTCCTCTCTTGGTCTCAGCCCCATACGTCTTGGGCCTCCATTCCACGTCTTACAATCCATTGTGATCCGGAAGCGTCTTTCTTCCCCGTGCCTCTTCTATTTCTCCACCTTAAAGCTGCCTTTGTGGCCGATTTAGCCCCAATTTTAACTCGCGTTCTAGTCAAATAATTATTCCTGACAATTCCTACATGATGAAGCGTTCTTTGTCCTGACCACTTTGTAAGTATTCTGTTTGTTCGTCATTTTCTCTAACGGGCCAATAGGTCCTGCGAATAATTTTGCTGCCAACAAACAGTGCACTCATACCAAACACGTTTGAAGTCCATTCTCATTCGTTACACGCTTCTTCGCGCGGCAATTTCATGTCGCTTCAAATGTCAACTCCTGGTATTATCGTGGTGGTATATAATTTCATTTTGTTAGTTTAAAACATGATCATGGATTTTACTTAATCTGCTTTGATTTACTTAATCCATAGGTTTCAGTTCGAGTAAAAATTCTTATTTTTATTATCACTGCTGCGATGATCCTTTTATTTACGCATTGCGGTACATATTTTCTTAAAAATGGCATAGACCACTTTTTCGAGCCATTCTTTACTTCCTGTAGAAGAATGAATCCTGGAATCTAAGGTATGTATCACGTAGAGGTAACGAGAGTTGTTTTATAAACGAGAGGGAAAAGCTAGTGAGGCCATTTTTTTGTGAGGAAGAGCAAATATTACATTCAATTTTACTAAAAAATTCTCAAAAAGGTTTTCGAAAAAAATTCTGTCGTTTCCCAGGAATAGGATTTTGAATCATTCGGAAAGCCGGAGAATGGAAGAAAAACCAGGGACGACTTTAAAGCCAATTCGAGAATCAAGGAAAGCCTTACGTGTATATTCATGTGTGTTTCCATTCCTCTGCGACACTTTGTGCCCACCGCCTTCCCTCCTCTCCATCCAACTCTTTGCACCCGCTCTCCGGGTCGATAATAGTAGGTACGTATCTCCCTCTCTTATCGTGGCCTCTTGCTTTCTCGCTCACTCACTCTCGTAAACACCTTTCAGGTGAAGGGGTGTGTGGAGGTGACGGTGAGGAAGGTGGAGGAGGCAGAGGGTTGGTCGGCTGGACGTATAGTAGAGTAGCTTTTTAAGCAACTTCTCTCTCTTTCTCCTGTGTAACACCCCTTTTCGTCGTCTCATCCGCCCCCACCAACCTCATACCTCTCCCTCGACAAACATTAAACGGCTTTCCCCGCCACATTAGCCCTCGTTTTCTTCCTACCTTTTCGGTTCGAAGCGAGAGGAGTGAAGTGGAGGTGATGTGGTGGCGTGGGAGGAGGAGATGGAGGTGGGTGAGTTTGCGTATTACTCTCCTCCCCCTCTCCTTCATTGAGAATGTGGATCGGGGGGGAGACGGGATGAGTGAAGAATGGCGGGGGGACGCAAAAACGTGTTAAAGGGATGAGACGGAGGTTGCGGGAGCTGCCATCGACGCGCCGGGAACTTTTATCCGGAAACGTCAATCCTTGCCTAAAGGTCAGGTGGACGCACACAATTTGACTCTTGCCCTCGGACCGCAGCTCTTAGCGGGTTCGCACCGTAGGCACGGCCTTGATTTCGCATTTTTGCTCGACCTTCGTAGTTGAAATATGGAAAGACAAACAATATTATAGGATCGGATGTCTTTGCGGAGTGTGTAAATTGAAAATGTTTTCTGCTTTTTTCTTCGTCTAAATTCTCGAGAAATAATGAGGGACGATGAGAGGAGAACGAAAATGAGACGAGGAAGAGAAATAATGAGGGGAAAACAGTGCAAAAATTAATTTTACCTCTACTTTTGACCATGCATCAAATGGTTTATGATCCTTTTGTTTTTTTACGGAAATGTATTTCCAGGTGTAACTAAGTGTTGAGGGAAGATGAAAGGAAAGCTAGAATATACGGGAGAAGAGAAAAAAAGATCTACAAGCTAGAGGTAATGCTTATTTGTATAAAAAGAGGAAACTGTTTTGCATATATACAGAAAGGGGTGAAACTTACTTATTGATACATAAAAATACAAATGAGTTGACCATTAACCATTCCCTTTACGTTATGACTATGGGTTAAATGAAACCACTGTAATCAACCCTAAGATTGGTTTGGAAGTTGAGAATGATGGGTATGAAATTTCTTATATTGAACAGTTCTGAGCAGTTCTTTTCCATGCGCCACTTGTGGTTCTTGGGAAAGTCCTACTAACCAGAATACTCGGGTGAACCAAGGAAATCCGATTGACAGCTATAGTTAAGCACTTCGAGGGATCGCTCGAAGTGCTCAACTATAGCTGTCAATCGAAAACGCGAGTTCGATTCTTCATGTTGAGAAAAAAGAGAGGAGAGTGGTGGATACAATTCGAAGATGGTAGAAAGTTTTATTTTGAGCAGACATTGAAAGGTGCAAGAAGGATGCTCAAAAATGTTCACGAAAGTGAAGAGATTGGAATGAGAGGACAAGAGGTAAGGAGAAAATAGTCGAGACACGAGAGGGCACTTATGAAAGGAAAAAGATTAGTATAACGTAAGCTCAGTTTTTTCTTAAGTCTTGCCGGACATGCTCTAACTTTTAAGATTCGCAACAAACCTTCTACAGTGTAATCAGCCCATTACGGTGCATGTGTATTGGAATGATTTTATGGGACTCGAAAAAATCTACTCTATTTTTTTGTATCTTAATGTATTAGCCTGTCTCGACCTTTAATAGTAGATATTATTTGAACATGGGTGACGTTGAATTAGGAAAAAAGGCAGAATATTGTACATATCATATCTTGCTGTAAAACACGTTGACAACCTTCATATACAGGGCTGATTTTAATCTAGGGTCCATCTAATCTAACCCACTGATTATTGCCTGCAAAGTGTTAACATTTTCACCAATGTCCACTTGAATCTCTCGGCTTTAGATACATTTTCCGTTAATTTCCGCAAAATTAAACATTTCTTTGAGTGAAAATGTGCGAACATGTTTTCTTTGACAAAAGTGGTTTAATGAAATCATGAGACTAATCTCGTAGTACTGCGTTTAACTACCTGCAATATTATTTAAAACTAGAACTCGTTAAGTGGTATTCTGATGAATGATATTTCCGAAACAAATCGTAGAAAGAGGTGATATGATGATTATTTAGATAATGATTAAAAATCAACTTTTTTAATCGAAGATGTTTAAGTTCTAAGCTGTCTTTCACCGTCTCTAGGTCGAAAGAAGATAAAACTGACACTCACAACGACCGTAAGAAATCCTTGATTTTTTTCATACTCTCTATCCCATTTGACGTAGCGATCTTTGAGTACATTTATTCTTTTGGGAGTTGTATCGCAGTTTTTGCTAGAGGGTTATATCTATCTTTTCATCCATTAGAGTTTGTTTTGTAGTACTTTTATTCGGAACAGCGAAAGCTGACACCATCCATTTTTTCTTCCTCCGGTTAAACCATTTTGTGTTTTTGATTGCCATGTTGGAACGTTGCACGTCACCGATATCCTAAAAATAAATAACGGAAGGAATCCCCCTCGTCGATATTCATGAGTGCGATGCTCGCGAGTGTGAAAAGTTTTCATGATTCTGGCAGGGTAAGTGGCTCCGAGGGAAAAAGATTGACACTCAACCTTCAACCTGACCAACCACACTGATTTATTCAGTGACGCGAAGAATTTTATTGAGTTACCAGATCACAATGTCGCGGTCGTTCTTTATTCACTCACAGTTCACGAGTATTTGAAAAATGTTTAAATATCATGTAAAAAAACTACTGAGTAAGGGCAGTAGTTTCTTTTGATAGAATATTACAGTATGAACTCTCGAAGCTATGACCTTAAAAACTTCCGTCTATTGAATTTCTAGTTTGGAATGATTTGTATACTCGAAACTAATGAAACAATTCAATTGAATAAAAGTCAAATGAACTTCCATGTTATAAAATTTCAAACAATTCAATCATAAGTTTAATCATAATCTATGATTTTTATCCATAAATTCATTTTTTTTGCTCATAGCAAATAGATAGTACTTATGTGTGTACCATTGAGAATTCCTTATTCAAAGAAATTTTGTGCTGCGCACTAATTAAAAATGTATTTTTGGACATTGAAGACGTATTTGCACGTCAATATTATATTTATCTAGGATTATTTCGACAGAATCAAGTGGTTAAATAAAGGGGCATTGGAGAGTAAATAGAGGAAAGTGAGAACCAACGCCATATAGAGATGGCGTATCCGTGATCATAAGTGCGGTCCAGAATGGTTGAATTGATTTTATCAACATGTCCACACTCGCTCAAGTCCTTTGGTAATTCTTTCGCACACCCTGTTTTCATAATGTTCACTGTTGCAAACAAAATACGGACATATAACTGATATTGGCCGGGATTTATAAGCAATTAAATTAAAGAGACACCAAATGGTATGTTTTTGTGCGGGAAACAATGATTTTATTTGCAACGCTCCCTTTTCTTTTACCAGTGGCGCATTACAACACACCACCTGCGTAGGATTAACTTTAATTATAAATTAGTGTAGAATTTAATCACACGTTCAACCAAGAGAAAGCATTAAGAATTGGCGGTTTGCCCGAGAAGGTAGGCTGTTTCAATTGTTGTGCACACGACCCACATTAAAATGTACACATATATTATTTTTGTGGCAATTACATCACCAACAATATTCTCACGGGGAAGGGGAATTGATTCATTCATTATTTCATGCTCAATGGTAAGAAGGACCAGTGCGATAGTAATAATAAATGTATTGTCACATATCTTGTATCCAAATGTCATAACCTGTCATAAGAAATAGTTTCAGACTTGACTAGGTGGAATCCTTTCAGAACAACTTTTACGAGCATACGATGCTCAATTATGCTTAAACAACTTCAAGTTACCCTTTGTCTTAGTTATTAATTATAATGTGCAGAAAAATTGAAGTAAAAATATAGCTATTGTTAAAAGTATGAATATGAAGTTATAAGTGCTACAAGGTACTACATAGTCGCGTGTCACATGACTGACATAGCTTGAATCCACTATGGAGGCTGGATGCTGCTTGGCCAGAGGAAATTCATCCTCAATTCTTTTATCAAGACCACTAACTTGAGTACGCTCTAAGGGGATTGAAATCCAGAAAATTTATTTAGTTTTCTTAACGTAACCAATGAAGAATAAAATGAGTGATATTTTTAATTATAAAAATGCATGGGGATCCAATGATTTGAATTCGTCTAAAAAGTCCATTGCGAAGCGATGAATTAAAATCCTGATTATTCGAAATGGAATTTAGTAATGACCAAACGTAAACGTTCGATTTTTCAGTTTTTGTTTTTTCAATCCACCTCTTGATTGTTTTACCGCGCCTGCTCTGACGTAATTCCGCACCTTTCGATGTAACCGGTGAGGCTCACAGTCAAAGCAACGCTGTTCCATCCCTCTTCTTGTTTTAGACGATCGTTTCACCCGAGCGCATTTCACAGACAAAATCGGACGGCAGGGACGTGGGCGGCGTTTTGAAGCGACGCGGACTGCAGAGCAGGTAGTCGGCGAATAAATAGTCTCCGTTTCACGCCGTGTCTATTCCGTAAATAACGCCTCGTGAAACAATTTGTATTTTTCCGATCGGCGGTCGGGCGAAGGGCGGCTGTTGCGCCTCCCACCTCCAGCCGCCCCATCCACTCACGCCGGAGGGTGAGCGGGGGTTAAGGGGAGGGGGAGATAGGCGGTGAGGACGCAAATCGACGCCCACGGACCGTCCTCCGCGATTGCCCCGCATCTGGGAAAATCCCACCAACTCGACGGGAGAAGAGAAGAGAAATATCAGAAATGTCGCGTGAGACGGAGGGACCGTTTCGATGACGGGAGTGACCTCAAGCACATGAATGGGATCCGAACCGAAAATTTCATTGCTGTGAGAATACGTTATGACCTGCGTATTAAGTACAACTACTGTGGAAAAATATCTTGACTAGCCTGTTTGTCGTTAGGGGTAACGTACTCGGCTTGTAAACCAATATAGGTGGGTTCGATTCCCACCTATATGGATTTTCTTCCAGCCAGGGATAGGGCATTTGTGATTTTGCTTGTTGTTGGAAATCTGATGAGCAAGGTCAAACTTGGTCGCTTTCGGGTTTTGGCCAAATACATTGAATGATTGAAATAAAAAGATATTGCAATCAACAGACACGAGAATCCTTAGTAATTCAGGGGAAAAAGTTCTAACATATCCCAAAATATCCGCTTATGCAGTAATCACCTTAAGTGAGGAATTTTTTTCCGGAACCGTGCACTTTTCCCTATCCAATCCCTGTAAATATTCCCTCCGTTCAGAGTTAACGTTCTTCTTCACATCTGGGTGGTAACTCGAATTTCGGCTTGCGTTGGGTGACGATAAGTAATATCTATCCTCATTATTTTTTGTGAAAACAGTTATATAATTTAAGTCAATGGGGCCCTCTTCGTAATTAATTAAAGACAACCATTGAAAGGATCCAAAGGAAAGCCGCTCACTTCGTTTCAGGTAAATCCAAAAGGAAAGATGGCGTAAGTGAAATGATTGGGCAATTGCGATGGATTATGATAAAGAAGGGACGGACAATTGGAAGGATGGAGAAAATGTTTGAATTGTCCGCGGAGAATGAGGTATTAGGAGGCGTCAAAGGGAAAACAAAAGCTGGATGCTACAAAGGAAGGGAAGATCGCGCACACGCACTAAAATGTCTCACTCGAAGAAGTGACACGAGGAAGCACTCAATCTTTAATAAAGGCGAAAGTGATGGGGAAAAATTACCCGGAGATGTTTTTAAACATTTTCCTGTAACCGTCAGGAGCTTCAAAGAGACAATAGCCAAAATTACCTTGACTCTATAACTTCTTCTTCCTGATGTTATAAACTGGCTATCATCGGATTAGCTTTAACCTAGCTTGCTTCTAACTATTGATTGTTTTAAATGTTTCTTGCCAACTTACTGATCGCCAAATTGCATTGTAATATACAAATAAAATAAAACAAAAAAAGTAATGACAAATATCATTGCATAATTTTAATAAGTATCATAAATTGACACAATCCTTCGGCAACTAAAGAAAACACTTTTCTTTTGGTTTCAATCACTCGCCAATATTTACTGAATAGTTTTAAATATAAATAATTGTGTGATTATGGACATTATTTTTGAACAATTGCTCAAGGCGCTTAAGAATAAAGAGAAATCATAAACAAATCGTTCATTTCGTAGGATTATTCTCTTTCATGTAACAACTTCAACCGTTTAAAGAGGTGACCTCAGTTAAGAGGTTACTTCCTTGAGCGCTGGACTTTTAATTGGTCACTTCAAGCGGTGACGTCTCCTCTGAAGGAGGAGAAACTGCTGCCAAACCAAGCTGAGTACCTCAGACACATTCAGAATGGAAGCCGTACATTCTGAAAGATTCAATTACTGTATTGTCTTGTTTCACTACTAGGTGAGCCGCTAATAAGGTATTTGGAAGGTAATTTATGAATTCAGGTATGAAATAAGAAAGGAAGAAATACGTATAGATGAGACGATCAATTGGCTTATATCGGTATTAAAATATGACACTAACAATAAGCCAAGGCGTTTATACGCAAAGAAAAATTATTAAAATATCCAAATTTACATTCCAAAAATAATAACTGACTGGCACGTTAATACATAGACCTCTTTTTGGAGTGTTTCCAACTTTTGAAATAGCGACAATAATTTGCTAATTGGAAGTATAGTAAACCGGTCAGCTGAAACAATGATATTCATCCACATCTATTTATCGCCTAGTAAATATCTTATGTTAATATCAAAATGCAATGTTCGCTTGAATTCTAAAGTCTTTAATTTTCTTTCTGACAAACTATTATTATCACAAATTTGAAGCTTCTATTTCTTCTTGGAATAATTTTCCTAAAGATGTACTCATTTTGTTACACCGGCAAGTCTTATTAATAACGGAGCTTCTAAACTGTAGATATCTTCTCTAGAGAAGAGGAATCTAGTGTCAAACAACAAGCTGACCAATGCCCACTCATCCGGAATGGAACCTGTTAATTCTGAAAGTTTCACCAAAGCATTCAAGAAGGTGTGCTGTGTTTGTAAAATTAAAGGCTTCAATTATGGAACACCTCAATCAAATTTTCTATCATTCGTCCCTTGAAAAAAACGGGTAATCCAAGATTTCCTCCAAAAATAAAATACGTTGCCAAAGATCGATCATTGGTTATTTCAAAGGCGCTTTCGCTCCCACGTTTCCAGCGATCAATCTCATTTCTTTTTTTATTTCTTGATTAATTTTGAATTCATTTTTACAAAGTGTCACAGTTTTTTCATTCAACTGCTAGACAGAGACAGATAGATTGGCAAAGCGAAACGAAAAGGCATTTGTACGAGTCCCTGTGTCTGTAAAAAATCGCTGCGGAGTTCGATATTCATTATCCAGAATCACTCCCTCCCCACACATGCTCAGTCATCCACCCAATGCGGCGCAGCCATTCTCTCGCCTTATCAACGACACTTCGGCCCACTCTGCCCCTTCTTCTTTCTTCAGTGTCGAGGTTTTCAAGTCCATACAGGTTTCCGAGTCTCCCTAGAGACGTCTTGCATCCTATTCCCAAAGAACACGATAACGAATACCGTCCAGTACATATTCCATGGATATTCTTTCATTTATATTAAGAGTATGCGTATTCCCATAATATTTTCTTGGAAATAATAACTGTAGTTTCACATTGCCTTCCTTGATGGTGTTTTAAACATAAAACTGGGATAAAGAGGAGAATGGGGGAATGGAAATGGGCCGAATGAAGAAGCAGTGCTGCAAGATATGATGGTTGAAATAAGAGATTTATCAAAAGAAATTCAGAGAAGGCAGGAAATTTGTTTTCACTTCTCCATAAATCTTGAAAAAGCTATCTGCGTTATTCACAGGCCTCAGGGATATTGCTGTTCTTGTCCTCAACAACGGCATGCCAAAAGAGTGAGAATGAGCAATCACTCGATGACATCATTCTATGAGAATTATGAGTATCAGTGTTTCAAGGTTGTTTGAAGGTGGAAACCCATGGAAGACCTATCCACACCAACGATGTATCTATCTAGTGGATGCAGCTTAATCGTAGGTTATGGCTGCAATTAGAAAACTGGACCTAAGCTGCCATTTCAGTGTGATTTTCGATTTCAGTGGCCCTGCATTTGTAGAGTTCAGCTGATTTCATTTCCGTAACATTTTCCGTATTAAAAAGTGTAGTGATTGTGTAACACGACATTTCTGTGTCATTGAAACACATTCTATAAGTCATTGAAACATTTTCTATATGTCATTGAAACTCCCACTTCCCATTGCGTCAAGGTTGTACCTCATGGGGAGAATTATTCTATAAAATAAAATTTATTTCCTGCATATATGTATATTATTAAAAAGGATCAAGGGTAGCTTGGTGAAGTGGCCCTCGATGGTCATCAGTGCCATGCTATGTGTGAGTTCAGCGTATTTGTTTGAGGGAGGAGTTTCTACTATAGGGTCATCAGTCGCGGTTGGGAAAAAGTGGATGGAGAGAGTTAAGAAAGCCCCTTCCGGATTTTAGAGAAAGGAAATTTTGAAAGGAGGGAAGGGAATATAACGGGGCCACCTTACCCTGTGGATTGTGGCTTAAAAGTGTGATCGCGGCTCTCTATGCGTTTCGGGTAATGGATCATCGAGAGGTTGAGAGATAAAGGGAGCCACATCTTCGGTGGTGATTTAACTACGTTAGTTTTTTCTTTAGCGTATCTCGGACGGTGCAGGAGAAGTGTTTGTCAAGGGCATTCATGAATACCCTATAAGAAGAGGTGACAACATAGTAATAATACGCCTTTATTGGGCGAAATTGAGACTAGATGGTCCCTTTTTTTTCCCTCCCACACAATCCCCAAGAGGGAGGGAATGAAAGACAGAGAGAGGGAATCCTAGAAGTTATGGCACATTTTATAATAATTTACAGAGTATATTATTGAAGCACGTGCTTTTAATATTTTCGTAGTTAATGCATTAGATCGATTTGTTTAATAAAATATTGTATGCATTTACCTCGGTCCGCTTTTCGTCGTAGTTGTTGATAAAGTTATCCCTTGAATATGCGGGAAAAGACAGTAATATGGTTGCCATCTAAATGCACTCTCAACCACTTCTCACAGTAATTGCACGGAGCTTTAAGCACGATAAGATTTAAACGCTTGTCAGGACGGAACTGAAACGGAACGGATGGCGATGACTTGGTAAAACTTAAAACGTTTTAAATTTTTTTTCTTCTTCCGCCGCTTATCTTATTGCTGTTAATTTTCTTCTAAATCCCGTCTTTCTCTCAGTCTCTCTCTCTCTATTTCCATCGGTGGATGTAGTTAGGGCATGAGAACTAGATTACTATATCGACATTTTAAGAGGGGTGCATTTTTAAGCGCAACCGTAATTGCTGTAATGCTTGAAGTACTGCCGTGAGAAACTCGGAAACGTAAAAGAATTTCATGACATTTCGTATTTTAGGTAAAGTTTTAATGGTGTATTTGGAGAAGAAAAGAAGTAGATCTTAGTCTTAATACACAAATATTTTTCACTAGTCGCGCTTTAGTCATATGAAATCACGGTACACTATTTTTCAGTACCAAAGGGACAGGACGTACCATTTAGAAGGGAGGTAAGATCTCCTTTTTTTCCTTATTCAGGAATTGGAAAAGGTTCAAAGAAAATTTGCCAAATTCGTTAAACATTTTTACGAAAGAAGAGTAAGTGTGACGGCTATGTTGGAGGAATTAGATTGGGAGCCCCTTGATTCTCGAAGAGAGCCGGTGAGACTATTAATATAGGCCACCTTTCTTGCCTGAGAGTAGGCGAGAAATGTACAGGACACCTGAGTTTTCTTATGGCACCGAGGGAATTATTATGGCACCAAATTATATTGGTGTATTCGACCAACGAGAGAAAATAAGAGAGACAGACATCGAGCCCAACATATTCAAGACCTCGCTCTTCCTTCACATGCAATCATATAAATATCGAAAACAAGCACACGAATGCATTACCTTATGGACAAACATTTCATGATTCATCAATAGTTTGACGACATAGGTATGTAAATGTTTACATGGGCGAGTGATTTTGGGCATGAGCTAATTCAATTTCATATATAAACTAATTGTTATTCAAGTACGGCGGGTACCCTACCACCCTCCGCCATACACTCTTGCTGTTGCTTGCGGAATATTGAGCATTAAGTCGAAATAAGTCGTTGCAGTTTGATAATTTTGGTGTGATAGATTGCGGAAATAGTCTTAATCCTAATCTTTACCCGAAAAAAATGTAACAATATTAGGAAATTTGCCTTGCATTGGCTTACATGAGGTTCTTCACTTCAGGTCTTCCATTACCTGATTATGAGTGGAACTTTTCTCCTCGTGGACTGTCGACACAGCTCGATTTCCAAAGAAGAGCATTGGAATTACCAATTTTTAGCCCTTAAGATGTACTTAAAATTAAAAAATTTTAGCAAAACTTTGACGCCAACGAAATTTTGCTCGCAAGACAAAAATAACGTTTTATCTTTCGCGCAATTTGCGATCAAGTGAACGAATCGGCTGTCATTCTTAAAAAAAAATTATTTCATTGAGGTTCTGGATTGTGCCTTTTTTTCCCTTTTTAAATTAGGTTAAAGGGCAGCACATCACTCAACTGGAAAGGAATGCGCTCTTTGGTCTTACATTTTGAATTGAGTTTTCAAAAAACTCCCGAGTGTACGCGTGCTCGTAATTTCTGCTCGCCCGGTTTCCGGTAATGAGGTCGCGGAGGAGAAGTAATCTATTTTTACGATACTCTTCTGCTCAACCTACGCCTGAAGTTTGAGAACAATTGCATACCCACTCCTTCCCCAACGATCACCCTAATACTTCTTTTCTCTTGCCTTTCTCTTTATTCCCTTCTCTCATTTATATTTCCTCCTCTTTCTTTTACACTCCTGTCCTCCTACGAATAATGAAATTAATGTTTTGCCTGACAGTCTTCGAAATATCTCCACGATAGCTCCCAACATTATTTGTGAATATTTAACTATTAATGGAAATTTTAAAAAGCTTTATAGAGCATAGCTATTCAGTAAGTTCTTTACTACTTATCCTGTTCGGTTTTTTTATCTCACTTGCAAGATGTTTTCAATAAATAACGGGAATTTGCGTTTTTGAACGAATATTATTTATTTCTCCTTATCAATATTATTCCTTTTGAAGTAGTCCTCGTTAGATATTAAATATTGATGCCAGTGTTTTCTCCAATCCTCGAAATACAAGGTTCGTCCGGAAAATAAGTGTACTGAGCTCAGGAAAAATAATTGATTACACTTTTACATATCTTAAGCTAATATTCCTCAAAATAGGACCCTTGTGAGTCGATACACTTGTTCCAGCGGCGTTCCCATTCCTGGAACGCTCCCGCGAAGGCATCATCGGGAACCTCTCGAAGACTCGTCGTCGACCTCTTCTCTGCCCTCCACGAACATCTTGTGCCACCGAAAGATCATGTTTCTGGACATGGCTGACTCCCCGTAAGCCTGGTTAATCATACCGACAGTTTCGGTAGACGATTTCCCAAGCTTTACCGCAAATCTGATGGAATAACGCTGCTCCAAAAACTTCGGCATCGCGTTCCGTGACGTGGGTCGAGCGTGGAGGTTCGCGTTAACAGAGCTCCTCACTACACCACAGCTCAGAGCCGACTGCCTTTTTCAGCGTCGCTTGCCAACATACCCCCCTCCAATCGCAGCCCGTCAGAGCGGTGCTGGGCGCGCCTGGAGCGGCGCGCCCAGCCCAGGAGTCAGTACACTTATTTTCCGGACGAACCCTGTACTGCTGGAACTCGATATTTGACATAGCTTTTAGTTCTCTCAGCGATGCGTGCTTCATCTCATCTATGCTTATAAAATGATTGTCCTTTAAGGTTCTCTTTATTTTAGGGAACAGAAAGAAGTCACACGGGGTCATGTCTGGGGAATATAAAGGCTGGGGCATCATTGCACTGCTGTTTTTAGCAAAGAAATTCACGAGCAAGCAGTTAGCAATGTGAGCCGGTGCATTATCGTGGTGTAGTAAAATCCATGAAATGTTTAGTCACAATTACGGGCGTCTTTTTAGTATTGCTTCACGCAAACGGCGTTGACCTTGTAAGTAGTACTCTTTATTGATCGTTTGACCTTGTGGCAAGAACTCTCGGTGCTCTATGGATCATGCGAAATCACGAAATTCCCGTTATATTTGAACACATCTCGTATGACGTATTTCCAATAAAATTAGATTCGCATTGATGTATCCGTAGAGTTAGACATGTATAATATTTTAGGCAAACCGGCCCCAGTTATTGGAGTGATTACTCTAAAGCTATCAGATATTGGTTTAGCATCATCGTTACGCGCCGTAAGAAATGAGTTTTCCAGGCTGTCGGTCAATGATTTCATTCAATCGAAATATTTAATCTATTGAAAGGTAGGTTTTCCAATAGTTCCTAACGACGTTTACTAATGATTATTTCAAGAACTTCCTCTCTCTTGACTTTCCATTATTTCTCTCATCCCTTCTTTTGTAACTTCTGCCTGCCTTCATGTTAAAACAATAATCAAATACGTGGAGTTCTCCTCTTGGTCTAGTTTATTCCCTCTTATTTTAATGTTTAACTCAACTTTTCTACTCCTTGAGAATCTCATTACTTTTATTTTCTTGTGGATAATAGTCAATGAGTTCATTTCTATGGAGAAATCAGTGAGCTAGCAATGGAGTGGAAACATTAGGAAAAAACATCGATCGTCATTATCGTCAAATGAATTTTCAAGAGAAACTTTAAATATTTTAGTAATTCTGGAAATTTCGAAATATTTCAATTAATTTCAAGTACTGCTTTAAAAGATTCTCCTAGACGGAGAGTCAACAATTTTACATCTGAGCAAGTGCACGTATTTACATGACTGCATGAATGCTATGCGCTTTTGTTATGAACTTCACTTATCACTAGGATAAGTATGTAATGGAAGTCTCAAGAAAATTGTACCATGAAGCATGGCAACGATTCCGTAAAACTTGTAATTGAAATTTTTATTTTGAGCATAAAATACAGGCAAATGTGAAAATAAAGTAAAATAGAAAATTTTCTAAAATGAATATATCATAATAATGTTTTAACATAGCTCGTCAATGACTAATAAAATCATCTGGTGCATTCAAATGCTTTTACAGTGCGAATCATCCTCCGTGATTAAATTATTTCAAAGTTTTAATCTTTGGACATGAGGAACCTGGGTTTCTCAGGCACGTGCAGTTTTATATATTCATACATTCCGAATGACTGATTTAGAATATTTGAGGATGATAACGGAGTAAACTATGAATAGTATTCCCGATGCAATCGATTGCCGGTATTTTTCGCACATTCCCACAGCTCACGCCATGAAAGGAAGGAGGGGGGTTGTGGGGTGAGGAGGCTGGAGTGGCCACGTGCTGCCATGACTTAATAGGCTTAGGCGACTGCAGTGGGCTTATTCTAATGCCACGGACAGAGTCCCTCCCGGCCGACGAAAACTCTGTGGTCTGGTATCCTGAATGTGGTGAAGGTTCCTGCTCTATGGTGAGATAGCGCCGTTTCTGCCAATTGAAGTTTTCCTCGTCTGATGACCTAACCGAGAGTGTGGGGGGGGGGGGGGAGATGCAGGAAATTCAATTGACTGAGAGGGAAGTTTTGGACCCTCGCCGTCTTCTGCAAGTCTTAATTTTAACTAATTTTCGCTTTTATCCTTTATCACGAGTTTCACTCTGTACGTTGGTGTAGCAAGACGAGCGTGGTGTTAGTGCAGTTAAGACTCGATGTACACCGCGAATGGTTGATGGAGCAGAGTAATAGTCTCAGTGCGATTACCATCAAATGAGAAATATGGTTTTAATTTCATTAAGAGTACATATGTTCATTGCTCTTGAATACCATGATATTATGTTTCACTGTTCGTCTACATTACTGATACGCAGATTCTGAGTGCCCAAGGGCCACACAACTGATATTTTTCGTCAGAAAAATGTTGTAAATATAAAAATAACCTGCATATAAATTATTTTATTATACTATTAGGTGCATAAAGTAATAAAAGCATATTTTAAATTAATTTATCTAACCATATTACTTTTTCACAATTATCAAGCCGAAGGTCGGTCAGAGGTGAGGGTAGAGCTCACTCTAAACACTATGCCCTATATGGCGTTTAAAATTCGAACATCAGGGTCGGTTCCGTTCCCTGTGTCGCTTATGCCTTCCCAAGAAGACCAGGCGCCTGAAAAATTGCGTAGCTCTCGTGAGTCAAAAGCTAAGAGGCGTAACTTGGAATCAAACCCAGGCTCTCCTGTTAGTAGCCCAGCGCTCTATCCCCTGGACCCGAGGGTAGAGGTGGGGGCAAGGGCGTGGGCAAGTTTATCCAACAAGCGACGGTGGATTACATGGTGCGCCTCCACACCGTCTTATCCTTTTCTTATCTCCCTCCATGTAATCCTACTTGCTCACGATTATCTCCAGCGTGGGCCCCGTCGCCTCTTCCTCTTTTCATCGAGTTTAAATTTTCACGTCCTTATTTTTTCTTTCTTCATCCATTCTTGACTGAAATTTTCAGGAGGGATTCAGCTTTAGTATCCTTCATCGCAGCGCATTATTTAATTTTTTCAAGCAATTACTAGTTTTCGCTTTCACGATAAAAAGGATAGTATAAGCTTCAGGGAGAAGTCTCCTTGATTTGAAATTTAACAAATAACCTTCCGTTTCCCAAGTGAAAACTCGCCAAGTCGCAAAGCTAACCATCTGAGACCATTATTACGGAAGACAAACGAGAGAATCGGCTCCGTTTAATTAGATGAGGGGCCGTCATGGAATAAAATAGAGGCATTGAGATTCTCAGAATATTTATAGAGACCGTTGAACTTTTGCTGAGTAAATATTTTCCATGATAGAGTGGTTTGGAATATGAAACTCTTGATCTTATTTCCTTGTACGTATTTAGCCGTTGTTATTTTAATATCCCACGCAGTGTATTTCGATGATACAAGGGGTTCCCGTTCTTAACTGGCTTCATTTATTCATTGGTCTTTCAGTCGTACGATTGGTTGAATTCAGCCCTCTTAATATCTTCAAACCAATGCTACATCCTTACATCCCAGTAGCGCTTCTATCTTAAATTCATATGTATCTTATCTGTCTATTTGCTCCTTGGGCTTCCTCAAGCTATCTTCCCTTATAATTTTCACGTAATCACGCTCCCGAAAAACCATATCATTGCACGAGTTCCCACAAAATGTTGAATAAAGTAAGTTTAAAACAAGTAATTCCATCTTTCAATGTAGTAGATGTGGACTCCTCCCCTTGTACTCTTCTGAATCCACTTGGTATTTACCCTTGAAGAGAAAATAGGTAGTGGGTCACCGAGAGAAATTTGTAATTCGTCCATGAAACTTCGAAGGCAATCTGGCTACAGCTTATTTTAGATTAATTAGAATAGTTTTTCTCAACGCGTTCCACTGGCAAATCGTTCGTTTTAAAAAAGGATCCCCTTTTTTCTATCGATTTGAAAGTTTATTTCCAATAAATTTTCCTCGTGGTTTCGCGTTAGGTTGTAATTTTGGGTTGGATTCATTCCCTTGGTGTCCGCTTTAAACCTGCTAGATTTATTTTCTTTCAGCAACAGGATATATCGTGTATCTTATTTTCGTATCGATCGCCTCCAATAGTTGGTTTCATAATTACTCTTGGACTCTTGTATTGATTTTTTTAATTTGGTGAATTCATACATTTAATCTTGCGGCGAGAATTTCTGGTTATCGATGTTTTTACGTCTGATCAATTGCAAATGGCATATTTCCTTGAAATTTTTATTAGTATACTCTTACTTTTCGTTTGATGAAACCAAGTAATTAAATTATTTTTCGTAGTTGACTTCAACTAAGAAATATCCAAAGTATTTGTCGTCGGATTTTATTTGTTCTAATCTTCCATCTCAATGATACGATATACATTATACATTAAACCACAAAAATGTAACCATTTGAAATTTAATGAATAATAAATTTTGCTATTTATGTGTTTTGTTTACTATAACATCCCAGAAGAGATGACCAACTTGGCTCTCCCTTTAAAATATAATTCTTCGATTTTCATTCCATCAGTCCGCTTGATCACCAACATCCGCATCTGGAACGTAGTTCCAAAGGCTCCCATTCTTCTCTTATATCTTTGATGATTAAAAAAAGTCACATTAATATTTCAATTCGGCCGTCGAAACTCCTTAAGTGGGCGGCTAATTCCTGCTATGCCCTCTCGTGATTTCCATCGAGTTTCATACCGTTGGCACGTCGTACTACTTCCCCGGGAGCGCGTCTCGGCTTTCCTCTCTCCTCCGCCTCTTCTGTACCCCTCCTCTCTTCCGCCCCGTCAACTGGAATCTGCCCTCCAACATTCATTCCCTTGGTCAGGCCGCGTCGCTCTCCCAAAGGCGGCAATTTCCCCTCGCCTCCTCCGCCTAGTTCCATTTAAGACGGCGCTTCCTTTTCCTTGCAAAGTGCTCATCACCGTCGGCTGCTAGCGGAATCGTCGACTGCCTGCTGCTTTCCGCAGTCGTGAACCCAACTATTTTTTCGTATCTTCAGCAGTTGTATTTTTATGGGTGCTCGTTTTCCGCAATATTTAATGCTCTCTAGGTGCGCCTTGCCTCTCCAACGAAGTGGTGGGCCAAATTATTTCTGTCAGATGCTTTTCTTTTTATATTTATCAACGGGTCATTTTTTTATAGTGTAGCGATTATCAAGGTGTATTGAAAATAAATATTTAAAATATCAATATAAATAATAGATGCATAGAATTTTAAAATTAATTTCAATGCTTAAACGCATAAAAGCAAAGAGCTTAGTCAGATTGCTAAAATTTGTAAACAAGAGTTTCAAAAGAATAAAGCGTAATTGGATTGGTTAATGTGATATATTTGTCATCGTTTTGGATGACCGGAGTGAAGTTTTGGATGCCATTTTAAGTCAAGTGCTAAATTCCAGATATATACAAATGCGAAGTCGCAGTGATCCCTTAGTAATAAATATTTGTCCGGAAATAACAATGAAATGATGCTTGATCAGTTACAAATGGTCCATAAATATTCCATGAAGAGTTACTAGTTTGAATTATTGATGGATAAAGTATGCTGGTTCGAAGCAATAGAATATTTAAAATACTTTTATGAAAAGTTATAAAATAAATGGTATCAAAATTTAGATTTTCCCTAGTTAAAAAATTGATGTTATTTTTGGTCGCATTATCATATTTTGTCGGTAGACAAAGTGATCTCAATGTGAAATTTAATTATGTGAGTTGAAAAGTGGGATAGCGTACAAAAGAGCGAGTGGACGTTTTTCCCATGGAATTTCACATCAAAATTGGTTAACTGGTTTTGTCGTAGACGACTCTGTACAACATTTGTTTTTCAGGGCCTCGTATTTACACAAAACTTGTGTCACACTCTTGAGAATCTTATTTCGCGGACTAAATGAGAATCGACCAACTTGCAAATACCGAGAGCGATAAAATATTATTTATGCTAAAATGAAATGGAGTTTTTCTTACTGTTCTCGTTTTCCATAGAATCAATCTAATTTATAGTTCGAGTTGCTAGATTAAATTTAATTTCCGAAGGGACCGTAATTTTTTTCCCATTTACATGGAAAACCTTCTGCTTCATTGCACAGTCTTGGTAGTTGGGCGTGGCAATTACTAGTATTTTAGCATAAAGAGCACTTTATCGCTTAACACTTTTAGGCCGATCGGTTGGACATTTTTAAGCTTTGTGGTTTTTCCATCCCGAATGATCATAAACCTGATGGCCCACTTTCATACATGTACATGGGCCATGCGTTACATGGGAAAGGAATAAAACTTTTAATGCACTAGCCACCGCAAAAACCTGACTCCCTAACGATGGGTAATACATATAATTTGTTAGAGGTTGTTGAAAACCTGCCTTTTAATTGGTAGATTACCTTTGATGATAAAATGAAGCGAAAAAATATGAAATGCATATATGTTTTCCATTTTTTCGTGTATATATATATATATATATATATATATATATATATATATATATATTCCTTTCGAAAAGTCGAAAGATCCGTGGTTCGATTCCCGATTAAGGAAACTCTTGATTGTGCTCGATTCCACCTCCAACGCCATCCCTCTTTGTCCTTTATTTGTGTTCTAATCCCTTTTCCTAATATGAATATCAATGTGAATGACTATGTTTTCGCCATTTGGCGGGTTTTCCTATATGAATATATATTATTTATAGATAGCCTACCGGTTAAGGTAGGTTTTGTACGAGCACAACTGCCAAATGAATATTTTGTTTCTCCTAACAAAGGACAGCTCAACATCCTACTCTACTACAAGTCCCTCTTCATCTTTGTATACTTCCTTCCTCCCTTCATCCCGTCCAACCCCTATCCTATTCCTGCTCCCTCCTTGTTTTCGTAAAATTCTCCCCTTTATCACACTCTTCAATATCCCACAACCAATCAATCATTTCATCAATATCAATATGCATTTCATCCATTTTTCCTGCCTCCTTATGATCTCAATCAAAACGATATATATTAGTCTAAACTAAGTATTTTGTAATCGGCCTGAGTATGGCAATGCCCAACTTAAATTTTTCCTTAGTCATTCTCGAAAGATAAGATTGTTAATACTCCTTAAAAGGTATCAGCACTAAAATTTCTTCCAATGCATGTAAGGGATAGAAGGAGGTGATTAATGAAAGCCGGTGGAATCACATGATTTACCAGTTTATTTTAAACGCATTGAAAGTGGTTCGGTGGCCCTTATTGTAATTAAGTTACAGCTATTAGCAATCAAATGACTCAGCAACCTCGCGCTTCATAATTGAAAAATCTTTGTGGAGTGGGGCTGAGTGCTTTAGTGTTGATCTACATTTGAATTCCTCATCTGCACATTCAATAGTCATTCATTCCCTAGATTGGTTGGCTGGAGTCATCCTTTTTGCGATTCTCGAAATTTTCCCTCCCTTAAAGCTTGCATCCCTCTTAATTTCTTCTAAGGCTTTATCGCTCGGCATTCTCCGGAGGGGCTACACTTATTTTTTTCTTTTTTGTTTTTCCTCTTAAAATCTGTTGTTTCCCAGGGTACGTTCCCAATCCATCTGGTTCTTCTTATATTCATCGGTTTCCTGATTGCCTTTTCCCTCTTCCGTATACTTATTCAGTTCTCATTTCATCAGTCCATTTGATCTTCAACAGAACCCTCCAGTACCAGGCTTCAAAGGGCTCTGTATGGATTGGGATGGCGGCTCATAGTTTTCTTAGAAATCCAATGAACTTAATTACTTGAAACTGCGACGGATTCCTGTGGGTTTAATGTATCGAGCTGGAAATTTTTCCTGGAGATAATGGACTTTTAATATTACAGTCGAGTGTATGCGCACATTTATCTTAATGTTGCGTAAATTATGACGACAGTAGGTGCATTCACGTACGTAATTAGTTACCGAATATGAAGTCAGTAAACTTGGTCATTTAAAGCATATAGCTTGGAAACAGCAGGAAATTATGATTATTTAACAGAGAATTTGATAATGAAATATGATAGCCCCATATGTGCGACTCACAAAATATTTCCGCGTATTGATTTTAATTAGTATTTGTTAAATTGTGGTCTTGGGTAATAAATTACGAATAATGTGAGCATGATAATGCCCTAATTTAGCTTCCAATGAGTTTGTAAATAAATAATTAAATGACTTCCTGAATATAAAGCCTACTTTTCCAATATTGAAAAGCCATGCTTCTGTCGCTGTTATCCTCTTTCCGTATTTATAAACTGCATATTTAATTCAAACTAGGATTCCCTTACACGGGGTGAATTGAGCATGGTAACGAAACGGAACAGACTGGAAAGTCAAGAGTAAAAATGAAGATATTTTATTCTGGAAGGTTATTTTTCGCAAACTCCAAAGTGGAATTATTGAGCCCAATAACATGCCGAGAGAGGATATACTTTGGAATTTATAAACAGTGAACTATTATAATTTAACGAGGTATAGGATAATATAAAAATTTCTGCTGATAATCGTGTTACATGACTGAGAATTGAGATATGATACCATCAACTATTATAATTTAACAAAATATAGGATATTATAAACATTAAGCCACTGTTGTGAATCTTGTTACATTACTGAGAATTGAGTGTTTATGCTATCTTACTAATTCAGTTATCAATGAATCTCATAAGCCTTCTGCGATGCCTCCGTTTAAAAATGTGGGTTGAGAAGATTCAGGCTGAGCTCCAAACTCGGGAAGACGCGGAACTTCGCGTAATTATAATATTTAATGGACATTTAAATTTTATGAAACACAGATTTTGATAGTATCGCGCCGACTCTGTTTCAGGCTTATCGGAATAAACAATACTTTCCATTTAATCCGAAGGAATGGAAACTGAGCGTAGAAATTATTCTCAAGGATAAATCAAGAGATATATATGGAATGATGGTTTAGGGAAACACGGTCCGACATTTGATGAGAAAAACAAAGTAAACTTCCTACTAGGCAAGTCCACCGATCAACAAAACTAGCTGTACGCGTAATAAGTTACCCCAATCCGTGATGATAGCAACACTAAATCCAAGATAATTTTGCAAGGATTTGCCCGTATTAAACAAAGAGATCAGAGTGATATGTATAAATATACGCACCCATTCCTGCCACATGCCCTATTTCACTCTTTAAGATAATGATGAACAATTTCGCTCCTGATGAAGAATTAAAACCGTTGGAATACTATAAACATGCCATGTATTTTTTTATATTCACCGCCGTGTGTGCCTCATTGATGGCAGGAGGAGGATTTACCTTTCGGCCGAAGTCGACGGAACGTGCGGCTTATCCTCTTAAATCTTTCCAGATTTCTTTCATAATGCGATAGAGAGTACCAAGATCGAGATAGCCTTCCACTTCTGTTGTAAAAAGAATTGGTGCTGGATCCCAAAATAAATTCGAGTAACCTTTCACTCTTCCAAGCAGGTCGTGAAGCACATGCCATTATATAGATATTGCTAAAATATTCTCTAAGTATTATCGCAATAAACAATTTTTATTTGGATTTAAAGTCATTCGCCTTGACCGGAATTGGAACCCGGATCCCTCGATGTCTGGCCTAGTGCTTTAGCCAGTTAAACTATCGAGGCGTCCTTTTACACTTCGAGATTTTGGGAGCTTTAAAGGAACAAGATATTGTGTTGAAATACCGTACATATAATCCCACAGGCATTCGTAGTCGTGCGCGATGCGCTACAGCGTGCAGAGATTGCAGGTTCTCGGAAAAATTCTTTGAATATGCTTCAAAACAGTGTAGTGAAAACAGCAATCAAATAGCGAAAATTCAGTCAGAAATTACATTTTTCTTTTGCCAGATGGCGAGTAATATGAACTTGAAATCGTGACAAGTTTGTTGGCTAATAACTATTCCTCTTTGTCCAACTGGCGATTTATTTTAGCATTATATGCTGTGGGATAGATTTTTAAAATTATTGGAAGAGAAAAGATTTTCTTGAAATGGGAAAGCTGACTATTTTTGGGATATTTGAAACCGGATAAAAAAAATTGAAGAGTTGATGCAAAGTGAAAAATCAGTCCGCGACTTAGATTTCGATGACCCATCCGAGGGTCTTGGGAATTGAGATCGCCTTCCCATCCGACACCAATTTCGCTGTTCACGCTGACCCAAAAATCTTCCAGCAGTCTCGGCGTCCGGAGTGTGAGGGAAAGGTCAAAAGAAGTCGGGCGGTGGGGGAGGGAGGGAGGGGGGAGAGGGGGGAAAGGAGATGGTGCGCTTCTGCATGGGCCGGCGGATGACAATCTGACGTGGGTCGACATCGTAAGTGAATCGCGTCCCTTTCTCTCCTCGATTAACGTCTCCGGTCGAAACCTTTTGACAGCGTTCACATCCAAGTCTCCGCTTATCCGGGCAAACAGATGCAAGCGTGTGCTCACCACCGGCTTATACGACAGTCAAGAACGGTGTTTTCTAGGCTACTCTAGGCTTTTTACACCGAGGAGCGATCGGTGCATGTAATTGAGCGATATTATCGTATCAGTATACGAGTATTGCGTGAAAATGTCTCATCTTGCGACGTCGCAGTCTTATCGCTAGTTATTGATCACCGAACTGCGTTCATTTTCCACCGGTTGCTTGCTCGTTAACGTTTGTCATGGATCAGTGAGTGTGTGGATTAGACTGTATGCCATTGGGACGTCAAAATGGAGCTAGAAGGACAAAAATATAGCGTAGATGTGCAAGTGTTTTAAACGGTTTGAATTAAATTTGCAACGGTTTGAAATAGAGATGTGGCCACCAGTTCTGTACACGATGAATTAAGGGAACTTGTAATGGAAATACGTTCCTTAGAATGAAGAACTACGTACTCAGTACGGTGCTTTGAGGAATAACGTTCGATAATTATCAAAACCGTTCAGAATTTTCAGTCGCGTATACCCTGAATCATCACTCTTACATGGTCGATATTACAGTATTTATCGTATGATCATAATTTTTGAGTCACTCTGCTAAAATCAACTTTTGAATACATGCTGTCATGGAAATCGCGACATAAGGGTTTAATTTATTTAACGTTTCTATTTTTAAAGAAGGAAAAAAATGGAATGAAAAAAAGTGCCTAGCATAAAATGTTTATTCTCAGATCGCAAATTAAGGCATATTATTTTCTGAGCATTACATACATACAGTGCGGAAATCTGGGCCGTAACAATAACATTTTTTAAGTCAAAATTGCCCAGTTTTTTCTCCTCATGATGGATTTTGTTTATTTATTTGAAGAAGGAGAAGTTCAATTAGAATGGCCATATTTAGTGTATATTTCAAACCTTATTGTCATTTATATTTCACGTCACCATTATTCTTGTCTTCATTTTCACTATTCGCCTGTTTAATTTCATATTCGGATCGCGTTTAGAACATTGCCATAGGTAATTAAACTGAAAAACATTTCTTTAATTCCTAGAGAACAAACTTTAATATTGCTTATCACATATTATAACTCATTGCATAAAGCTAGGCGTCTGTTTTTGAAGGGGATCATTTACTTATTATTTGCTGGAGGATTGAATCCCACGCTGTCTCAGCTCATTTTACTTCAAAATATGCTTACACGTTCACTGTTTCTGTCTTAGTTGATCGAATCTAACCACTTTTATCGGGTTGAATGGAATTTACTATTCCGGAGGGCTCAACGTAAAAGCTTGGTTTTCTAAGGTAAGGATAGATCTCATCCCGAACTAATCGTTTAATCACGTGAAATTGAGACACGCAGGTTATGGAAGGGGAGCAATTCCTTCTCCTGTATCACACAGAGTTCTAGTAATCAGGTAACCGTCGCCGAACGTTTTGTCCATTTTTAAGAGGCCGGCGTCATGTACAGCTTGCTATCTGTTGTGTGAATAGCAGCTTTCAGCTGATGCTCATCCTATTGAAAGGAATTTTCCCTCAAATAAGGCGTTTACCATCGTCTTCAACTTGATGACATTCAGGGACAGAAATCATAATGTTTTCGTTCCTTTGTATGACCGCGTTGTATTTTTTCATCCAAAACTCGTCAATAAATTTTACCTTGTTTATTTCGTGGCATCCTACTCCATTCAAATCTCAAACCGAAGTACCGCAAGCGCCTTTCAAAGATCCGATGAGTACACATTGAGCTGTATGTTTGAAAGAGTTGTTCGCGGACTCAACCAAATGATGGATGGTGGATCATTATCCATCATTCATAATTAACCGCACTATACCAACCAATGATGACTCATCACTCATTAACGCCAAAGAGCGCTAACAGTCGCAGAAATGGCTATTCGGACCAAAACCAGGCATAAAAATGTGATTAAGAGGGAATGATATCGTTTTTGGCCTCAGATATTAACATTTTTTGAGAAAAAAACTTGAAAAAAGTCGCATCTTTTACAAACCCTTTTTTAAGGTCTTAATTTTAAACTGATTTGATTTTCTTCTCAGTTCATGAAAAAGAATTTACCATTCAAGCGTGTTCCAATATGTTTCTCACGATCAAAGTAATAAATAATTATTGTAATACGTACTATTAAGTCGTCCATAATTTATGAGTTGCAGAGTAAATGGCTGCTAATGTTTTCCGAAGTAATTTTGAAAATTTTATGCCGCACGAGAAAATTTAGAACAAAAGTTTCGTACGAATTCAAAGAACTGCGGAAGATGCCTCGACGGTAACTTTTAACGGAGTCATCCGCTAATATTCATTAAAATGCGGAAATTATCGTTTTTTTTTCGATTGGAAATGCTTCCTGGTAGGGAAACGTTGATAAAGACGCCATGGAAAATGTGCGAGTGTATAGAAGGCCTTGCGGGGATGAATGTTTCTCGACGTCGCTGTATGTTTTGCGAAAATTCGCACGCTTTAACTGCGTCAATTCAAAAGTGTATGAGAGCACGAGGCATGAGAGGATTCGGATATATTTTCTCGGACGGGAATGTGACGCAGCGTCTATGCCTTGGTTACTTTTATTGACATCATCAAGAGCACACGTGGCAGCGTGCCATTAATATCTATCCAAAACCAGATGAATCCCTTAAAAAATAGATGGGAGAGTCATTTGTCTTGTATGTATTAAAGGGCAAAGATAATTTTTTGCCGAGTCCTGAAATGTGCATCCCACACCCCGGACAACATATGGTTCTGCAATGTAGCAGCCCTCCATCGGGATAGCACGCACACACTACAATTGTCATGGCCACGGACATCTTTTGTAAGGATGATTTAGTGAAGCAATGGGAGCGCTCTTTCAACCTTGATAATCTAAGTGTCCTTGTGTTAGCAGCAGCACTAGACCGTTGCTCCCTCGGCGTTCGTATTCTACGTTCTCGTACTTTATGACGCAAGATATATTTCTGCCTCCGTCGTTGATGTTGCTACGGAGTGTGGGATATAAATAGTTGCACATATTGCACATGAATATATTATATCGAACTGAGAATATAATATGGTGCTGTAAAAAATCTTTTCTTGCAAAAAGTGATGGATTCTCTATTCTCTACAGCCGTACAAAATCAATAATAAGTGGAACTTTCGTGGAAAAAAATCACTCGATTCGGGGTAGAGCTCATAATCCATTCTCGATAATTATTGGCGTATTAGTTGCAATAAATCGGCTCTGCCTACGTCTTGCGGGTCTGATTAAACCCAGAAAATTCTTAAGCCTACTCTGCGAAAATCTTTGGAAAATAGGTTTGATATTAATCATAATAATGGTAATAATAATAATAAAAGATTTTTATTGGGTTAAGATCGAGACTAGCTTGTCCCTTCTTCCACCTACCCTTTTTAATTGCTTTTAGATCATAATGTCATGAACTCGTATAATATGTAAAGATAAGATGAATAGATGTTACACTCCCGTGGAAAAAGAAAATAATGGTTATATAATAACTTTTTTATATTATTGAAGTCGTGGAATAATAATGGCATAGTAAATATTTTCCCCGTGAATACCGCTCTGAAGTCTTTTATCAGGCCGACAGATACCTCGAGAAGCAACCACGCGTGTCGAGGAGGTCATCATTGACTCGGTTTAAGAATTTCTGAGCTGTTTGTTACTTTCAAATTCAGTCAATTTTTAGTCAGATATTTACGTTTGACTATGAGTTGAGTACTAAAGCTCTTCAACAATTTTTCAGGATGTGCTTTTTATATTAATTTATTTTATTTTGAATCAGCCAAGAGACTACGTAATCAAAAATTTACATTGTAAAACTCCCTTTAAATTATTTTATTCCGCGACAGTGTAACTGATAATGTTATCGATACTACATCGGAGCGGGTGCTCGTTATGGACATTTATAATATATAATAAAATTTTGGATAGAAAATTCAATTTTTTGTCTTATTTAATGAAACATGGATTTCGGTTCAACTAGATGATCATATTTTTACGGAGAAATGCGGTAGTATTGGCCATTCATTCCCTTGACTTTGGCTGTTTATCAGCGCCATAATATTTGTAAAGGTTGATGCACTTCCATGACCAAGACCTATCAAATAATAAGGTACGTTATGCTATGGATAAACACCGTGTTGGTGGAATGTAATAATTTTGATGCATCTTGTCCATTGGTTCAGTAGTGGACGAATTCGAATAAGTCCCTCCAAATAATTTGTAATATTAGCCAAGTGTTTGCTTTAAAAGTGATATGGAACACATATTAGAATAAAAAAAGTGAAATTTTTTCAGTAGCCAAGAGGATAATAATTGCAATGCGCCACTTTAAAAATATTCCGACCAAGTTAAACTGTGAGATTCTGAGTATAGTGAATGCAGCACTTTTTCAGAAAGGCTCAGAGAAACATTATTGGCAAGTCATTAACTGTGTAACATTCTATCCCTCCGGTATAAGGCTCCTCTTATCAATGACCCTCAGCTTTTTAAAGATATTATGACCATAATTATTCCTCCTCATTCATCTCTCTTTCAGCTTCCTAAAGAAAGTGGAATTAGATTCAAAGGCGAATAAAGATTTTGTAAGTCATTCGATTGAAAAAAGCTTCTGAGTCTCTTTGAGGAAAAATATAACAAATTAGGTTCCGCTCAACAAACAGATTGCGTGGCCTGAAATATACCCGATGCACTGTTTAATTTTTATCGGCGCCGAGGGAGGAATAAGCAATTGATAAAAGATAAAAAGCAGGTTTCATGACAAGACTGCAAGAAAATAAATTTGAAAATGTCTTATGGTAAACAGCAATTTAGTTAAAAAATTTTATTTTTCCTCGGGTAAAGTACTGAGAAATATATTTTAAGCATTGAGTAAAGGTCTGAGGCGTCCTACAAAAAACCAATTTCTGGGCAAGTTTTTACTTGAAATTTTATTACGGTTTGATTGAGCGAACCGGTGTATATAGGTATAATTCATTACTAGTAAAAGATCAAAAGCGTGTAATTACATTACATAGTAAATAAATTCAATGAAAGACACTTTGCAGAAAAGAAATATCGTGCCTCAGGGTATGGAAAGTGGGTATGAAAAATCTGGGCAAGGAAAAGATATCTCGTGCTTCTAGGTATGCATACTCTTATGCATATGTTTTTAAGGTTGACATGTAAAAAATACAAAGTAAAAGTATAGCCGCAATGGAGAAAAAAAAGAGAACTGCAATACTTATGCCACAAGTTACATAATTTAAGTCATCTTTGAATTATTGAGAAGTGACTTTTACCTGATTTTACTCAATCTAAAAAAAATTAGGGGGGGGGGACAAGTGAGGCAAAAATTTCCTCACAGACGTGGAGGTAGTCAATAATAATAATAGAGAAGTTTTATGATTAAAATTTACATAATCTTGGAATTATCTGGCAATGAATTTATCAGCTCACCGATCCTTCACAAAATATCTACAGAATATGTGTTATGATATTCATTTAATTCAATTTATTACAAGGATAGGCCTGAAGGTACACAGTAATTCCTGGAGATATTGGGGAAATGAGGGATGGGTCTAGGGAGGGGTAAATGAAATTTAGGGAAATTTCACGTGATAATCATTATATATCATGGTCCTTCATTATTTTAAATTTGACGTTTTTGGGGAATCACTCAAAACCCCCGTTTTTATATTCTCATAGTTGTGTACGTTGATAATTGTAAAAGCGGAAATGAATTTTAGTTTATAAATGGAAAATAACCTTTAATCCAGGGACTTTTTTTATATATTTACCATCAATTGGATGTGGATACAGTGGGATGGCTTGCAGCTATTAAACTGCAGTGGGATCTATTGTATATTGATTAGTCTTCGGGCAGCAAAAAAGGTCTTGCCCTTTTTAAAGTAGAGGAATTGATTTCAGAAATACTTTGCCGTACACTGTGGCGCTGGGCTTTTTGTAATAACTGTTACTTTGTACTTGCTTTGATTATCATAGTACGAAACAGTTTAGTTTTGTGTTTTCATAATTGGGAATACTTTTTTAATGTACTTTTTTGTGATAGAGATTGGTGTTGACATATTCCATGTTATCATTTTTGGAAGACAAGTTTGATTGTCTCACTAAAGATTTGTATGCTACTTGATTCTGAAAGTTTAATTTATAGTTGTGATAATTTAAATAAATGTTTTCAAAATACGTTCTTCTAGGCATAATATTTGAATTTACAAGAAAACTAATCGCCGCCTTCGTACGGTTATGGAAGTAAAATTGGCATGGTATAAATCTCTTAAAGATAAACTAAATCAGTCTCTGATATATTCATTAACTTAATCGGCGTAATTAGCATTCACAGTGTCAGAATTGACACTGCAGTATGTCTCTCTTGAAAAAAATAGGTCCTGATCGGTCTGTCGATAAGAGGCAAAATATTTAACATGAAGGTCTTAAGGGATCTTTTATTCTTGTCAAAAGACTAAGAAACGATGCCGCGAAGATACATAAATGTGTTACGTATGGATTTTCGTGAAGCCATGAAGTCGGGTTGGGAACCCTGCTTCAAACCTTTTAGCCACCGTGTTCTAGCCCAAAATTTATAGATTAAGTGCCCCTTTTTGCCACCCATGTCAGGGTTCAGTCGAAATGCTTTACGCCAATGTCTTCCGCGTCGAAGTGACTTCAGTTACTTCTATTATATTCAAGTCCTCTTAAGTCGCTTGGCTGCTTCCGCTTAGTTAATCTGACGGGAGGACATCCTCGAGGTTTTTTTTTCTCTTTTGGGCGTAAATGTGTTTCGGCGTAACCTAACAAAGCAAATGTTGACATGTATTTTATATTCCATTCAAATCACAATATTTAGTTCTCAGAAGATATTACTTCACGAAGATTAGATCTGATTTTTTTGGATGTGATTGGTGTGGGTGAGTTATGGGCGTTTGGGGTTGTAACCTCTGGATCGAATGCTAAGCATCAACCAATAAATATGCAAAAAATAATTCACATCGCTTGACTAAGCAATTTCCCTGCTGCATTTTAGCATTCTCAATTGAGAGAAAACTATGCAGTGAAATATTTTGATTGGTCTGCAATAGGAAACAATAAGAGTACAATCTTTTTGGTAACTCACCGTGTTGTAGTCGTAAAAGGTCCGTGATTTCCCAATGCCTGGTATGTTGTCGGGAGGCGACACAATGGCAGTGCGAGCTTCCAAATCCACGTCAACTCTCACGGGATACTGATGAAACATGACAACTTGCTGGAAGAAATAAAATGAAGAAAATGAATATCACGGAAGTGATAGGGCGTCCGCGTAGACGGATTTTCTGTTAATGATTGCGAAATCACGGGAACCGCACAAAACTTTTAGCGAAACAGTTGGGAGAATTTGACGACAAAGAGCTGTCAACTTCAGCTGCCAATGCTTCAGTTTCTACGATTTGAAAAGGAACGGAAGGACGTAAGCCCTCGGTACATTGAGGATAACATTTTTTCCCTTAAATCATTAATTTAAAGTCTCTCCTCTCCCATTTTTATTATCCGAGCTTCCTGGAAAACGATGCCTGTTCGGATTCAAAGCATATTACTCGGCTGGAATGGTTTGCTTTCCCTTTAAATCCGGAAGTTTGAATATATTCTATTGTTTCAGGCTTCACTTCGTGGAAGTATTTAAAATCCGTACTAAAAAGAAACACTTGTACTTTTCCACAGATTTTATTATATGGTAGAACGCGTTTCACCAACTTGCGGCATCATCAGATACCTCTGATATTGCTACCTGATGATGCCGCAAGTCGATGAAACACGTTGTACCATATAATAAAATCTGTGGAAAAGTACAAGTCTTTCTTTTTAGTATGGACCGGAAGTTTGACAAAACGATTATGATTATTCATGCATGCATGCACGCAAAAGATTCAATTTTCAAGGGATTTGGAAGAGATGGAGCTTAGTTGACCATTGGGTAGATTAAAAACCATGGGGATTGAATCATCTACTAGGTTGTAGCTGAATACTTGTTGTTGGGTGAAGAAAAAAAATAATTTTTTGAGTTTTTATTCGGACAGCATTTTCTTTCATCCTTTTTCTCGATTCATAGAATATACTTTTATGGTGAAAATCAGCCGTTACGTAGTATTCATTACGATGGCTGATTCTTGTTTAACCCTAGGTCTTTTTTTTATCTTGTTGGTGACCATGTACATTTTGTTTATTTCGAAATTATATTGTACAATATTCTTTAGCAACAGCATCCTTTAAGTTGTAAATAGTATTTTTTAAAAATGATGGATTTCAATCAGATCGGAGAGAGAGGATTGAAATTTAATGTGATGAGGATTAAAAATACTCAATTCAATACCTATTTTATGTTACAAATTATTGATTCGTGAATTGTAATAAATAGTTCAAATGTTCACCCTCACGTGATATATATTTAGTGCCGAACTTTTACGTTGCTGTTCACTCAATCGAATACCAGTTCCGTGAGAGTTTTCTACCTTATTTTTTTGATTGAAAATTTAAACTAGACATATTATAAGTACGTGGTAATTTGTAAAATGATTGTGGTTAAGTTTATGCAAACGAAAATGAAACACGATGAAAATCAACTCATGAAAAATTATGAGTTGAATTACTTAACATGACTTGGGGATATTATGAAATATCACTGATATGCACGATTTGTAGAGATTAATCGCAGCCCTGACCTGCAACAGTGTTTACATTAACCTATGCGCATGCCTCCCAGCAGTGGTTAAGGACGTGCCGGATGCAGATAATTAGTACAATCATTACTGCTCTTTCCTAAAGTATAATATTATCACTAGTCAGCACTCTTGTGTCGTTCATCATTTTAACTCCTACATCACTGCTGAGGTCAAACGATTACAGGGAGAAAATAAGTCATTTTAATAGGTTTTGATATAATTGGTCGTATTAAGATTACATCAGCAAATATTGATGGTAAAGAACGGGACAAACATCTTAATTGTAGCCGATCAAAGGATAGCAAAATATTCAACTTTCAAGCGATTTGGAAGAGATGGAGCTCAGTTGATTTATACTTTTTGAGCCACTTAAAAAATTCAATTAGATACTTAAATATTTTTCAGAGCATGTGGCTAAAACATGAGGTTGATTAATGAATGCGTCATGAGGTACGATAAAAAATTCTCGGTTAAAATCCAGTGTTGCTTAAATGGAGATTCACCGTAATGGATCACATGTTTAAATTTAAATCTTAAATTTTATTCGTTTCAAAAGGATATTACCAACTGATATTCCGTGAAGTATTTGAATAATAGTGTAAAGAATAGATGGGTAACTTTCCTCGTTTTTCCTTTATCAGTAGAATCCACTTTCATTCTCTCGGCAACAGTATATAAATCGCGACATTAGGCGGACAAAAACCAAAAAACGAATAAATAAATATTCTGCGAAGCTTCCGAAGGGTTAAAAACAAATTAAAAACGAAGAGCACCGGTTTGATTTGCAAACAGGGGACCTAATTCTACAACAAGAAGTAGGAGATTGCACATTTGAGCGATACATGCCCATTGTTTTCCCCCTTTCGAGTTTCTCCCCTTCAATTCAGTTGATGATTAACCGCCGTGATGTTGTCCCCTGCGGCAGGGATTAATTTTTTCCCTGCAACATGGAATTGCCAGATGTAGTTCCCTCTCACTGTAGCAAATGCGAGAGTCTCATTTTTCTTCATATTTTGAAGTGTCGTCGGGGAAAATAGAAGGCGCACTGCGGTCTAGATAGTTAAAGAGGCCCGGAGTCTGTAAGCCGATAACCCACACACAATCGATACAGTGAAATACGGAGAGGGTAAGGAGGGCTTTCCCATGGGCGAAGGTGAAGTTCGCAGCAATATGAACGCCACGTGATTTCCCGCAAAAAAAAGCGTCAAGTTACGGGCTTCTCTCCCCTTTGGAATCGCAAATGGTAAATCCAGGTAATTCTCCACGTACCAAAGTTGTATCTCCTGGGTTTTGGTAAGCAGCGAAAGTTTGGCCGTCTGATTGAATTTCTGCCTCTCTCTCGGGACACGTCTGAGTCATGATCTTGAGGTTCTTCTCGGTGTACCTAGTTCGACTCCGAGCGAGGTGCCTCATTTACATAACTTTTTACACACACAGTACGAAAAATAAAACGATTCATCAGTATTGCGTAACAGTACCCTGCCAAATTGATAGCCTAGTTGAGTAAGGTTTACTTTTTGTAGTTTTTAGCATTCAAATTTATCTATTTATTTTAAAATACGGATGAAAAAATGAAAGCTATGTAAAAAATTAAACTACGTCGATACTTAGTATTTTCATAGCCTTGGGCTTCTCCATCCGAACGACGTAATTCCTTACATAATCTCCATTGGCCGTGTTAGGAAAACATTCTTTTGCGGAAATAAACACAATATCTGTTACATGAACAAAAGTATTCAATTCAACCTGTTAATTGACAAATATTCCATCACTGTCAAGGCGAATGATTTTTACACTCTGAAATTGTTGCAGTGTAAGGCATTCTTAGCAGATGACTGCGTTAAAAGTTACTGCTGCGGTATCTCCCGCAGTTTATTTGAATGCTCAACCTGTTCAAAACTCTTGTCCTTCACAAATAAAAAGGAAAAACGATGACTTCAAATAAAAACTCCTTTGAGTGAAAGTAACACTTGGTAGATCACTGCAACAATTGGAGAGAGAAATTGGAATTTTGGTAGATCAATTTATAAGGATTAAATATTAAAGAAAAATGTTACCATTGCCTTATTTATCCCAAGGATTTGGCATTCTCAGAGCCATCTTCTCCTTTCCCAATAAAAGATGAAACCCATAATTTCATATTTTTACTGATATTAATGTTGTCGGTTCACTATGAAATGACTGTTAGTATCATGGAATTCAGCATGCCAATGCCTAAGAGAGTTAGATTAATGTAAATACTAACATCCATAGAGAATACAGCATACTACCTGCTTACCGAAGTATTGTCTCAATTACCAAATAAAATTTTCAATCAAATGTTGCGAATTTACGAGGGTCATCCGGAAAGTAGTACCCGTTCGTGAAATAAAGACACAAAAGTAAATATTAACAAACATAAAAAATTTTATTTGAAAGAGGATACTTTAAACTACTTCTCAACATAATCTCCAAGCAAATTAAGGCATTTGTCATAACGTGTGACAAGTTTCTGTATTCCTGCTGCATAGTCCTTCGCCGCCAGCTCATTGAGATACGCGAGGGACCCATCTTGCACAAAATTTTGCATAATGCAGATGGTGTTTAACAATTTCATGAACAATTGTTCGAGAAACATTGGGAAAATGCTCACAGATGTCATCAATTGTGACGCGCCGATCGTTCCTCACGAATTCGTCAACTGAGCTCACCAGTTGGTCTGTAATGACAGACGGTCTCCCCGAACGCTCATCGTCGTGTGTGTTCCCCCTCCCCATGTTGAAGTTGCGACACCACCGCCGAACAGACGACTCGTCCATTACATTGTCTCCATACACCTCCTTTAATTGGCGATGAATATCACATGGGCGAACGTTTCTTGCATTGAGGAATTTAATCACTGCCCTCACTTCACAACTGGCGGCGTTCTCAATTTTTTTAAACATTGTAAACAATCACAGAAACAACACAGGCAATGCTAGCGTCACGCAACTTGGCTCAGAGAAGGCAGACAAGCCACTGAAGCTATCTGACCTCGTCCAGCGGCTACTCGCGTCGTCAGCACTTCATGCGGCACGAACGGGTACTACTTTCCGGATGACCCTCGTACTATGATGCAATAAATCTCTTTGGGCAAAATATAATGCTCAAGCTAATTAGCTTACTAACTTGATTTTTTCAGCTCAACTTCTATTTTATCACGTTTAAAATTCAACTGAAAAACATATTCGTGTTATCAATTGTCATTGCATCATGCTATATTTATAAACCGAGTCTCTCCCCTTTTGACGGAAAAGACTCCGTTAGAAGCAATAAAAATGTGAATTTGGAGAAAGGTAACAAGAGCAAGATGGATGGACAAGAAAAGCAACATAGAAGTTGCTGGAATTGTTGCACTGAATCAACATAAAAGCATTGAGATAAATTTAAGAGGAAAAGAATCTAATGGAAGAAATGGATAGTAGGAAAATTGAGGGGAAAATAATAGGGAAAAAAGGAAGAAGGAGGCCGAGAAAGAAATTTAAAGATTATATAAAAAGTACTATAAGAGTAACAGCATACAATGAACTGAAAAGAATGGAAACGAGTAGAGACCAATGGTTGCAACGACAAGGCTCAGCCTTTAGAAGAAGATGATCATATAAATTTTGTTCGAATAGATCATTCTCATTAAAATCCGCTCATTATTTTGAATTATAATTTTAATTTGCGTGTTATGGTACAAAATATTATTCATTACGAGCACTTTACATGTATCAATTATACGCATCATTTATGCATATTTTTGGTTGCCTTGGCTTTTCAAGAGGGAAGATTAACAACGCCAAATGTCATTTACGAATTAATTCCTTTGTTCATGATTGCTATTTGTTTTCCTACTCCGTTTACTCTCGCTTCTTCTAACAGCAAACAGCATATCGGCTTTAATGGTAAACTTCGAGATACCATTTTTCCTTCCCTAGAGTCTTTTCTGGAGGGATTTGATAAAAAAAATGAAAAGAACCCTTTGGTACATTAAGCGTGAACTTTTTCGCGGAGCTCTGCTTTGATTTTGGCCTTTCGGATTTGTCCCGGGACGGTATGCGAAATGATTCGACGAAGGGCTGTTTGCATACCGTTCTCCATGGGCCTCTTGTCATAAAGGACTAAGGAGAAGCCGTTTATTTTTCACGCCTTAGCGTGCCTTTGAGGAAAGATCATGAACATATTTACATCTCCCGAGGCAGGACTTCCATAGGCAGTCAGTCTTCCGTCATCTAGGTGGTTGATTCGTTATGTAGGACTGTGAAACTACGTATCCTGCAGAGACAATCTTTCGATTCAAGAGAAAATATCGAAATATTCTATCCAAAGAGAATTATTTTATATCAATCTCGTGGAGGTCGTTTGAAATTTACAATAATATTCCTTAACTAATTTCAAATCCTTCAGATACTTAAACATCTCATCAGTATTAAGCAATACGCTTTAGTTCCCTGTAGTTATTCAAAGGGAATTGGTTTAATGTTGGTATATGATAATATGGAATTCAATATATAGTATAAATTTGAATATACCATTAGAGTGAATTGACTAATGTTAAAAGTTATTGGGTATAATGAAAAGTTGACATGTTTATTTTTCCTACTGATTGGGATATTTGTTCCAACATTGAATGAATAAGAGAATTGATCGCTTTGAATTTTTTGCTTGAAAACAAAAGTCAGCACAAAGGAAAAGAGACTTGCTGGAAAGAAAGTAATTCCAAGAAGTCCTTAAAACGAAGTGTTTTGTAACTTTCTTATATTATTTTTTTGGTGCTGATCAGGAAGTTGTAATGAAACTTTGACAGATTAAGTTTCTTCGCTCAAGAATACCTTGAATTGTTTCTGATGAAGTCCTTTCTTAGAGCGTACGGTAAGGTTAAGTTTTGTATTTGAAGTTAAGACTCTGTGATCCATGGTTTCCTTGTCCTTTTCCTATTAACAGTTCCTATAGTTTCTTTTGTGGCTTTTGATATCCCTCTTTTGATATATTTCCGTTTTTCCTCGATAGGTCTCCACTCTTTTCCCTCATTTTATGATTTTCTCTACAGCCTGCTGATAGTCCTTCTTTGTCGTTCCAGTTAATGCTTCTAAATTCCATTTCCTAACCACCCCTGCCTTATCCTTTTGAATACTTCGCTACAGGTCATGAGCACTAGATTGTGATCAGAGTCTTCAACGTTCGTGTTACACCGACTTATGATGCAGTTAATCTTAAGATTGTTGTGAGAATATTATGGGTTTTATTCTGATTCAAGAAAATTTTAAAAAGCTAGGGCCCCGTATCTACGGGGAAAGTTAAATATTCTTTTCGAAAAATTCTTAATATCCTCTGACGTAAAAATTATACTTACAGAAACAGTTTTTCAAACAAGTAACGAACTGTTAAACAGAGAAAACGTGTACTGTAAAAAATGAGTCTTTTTATGCTAATGGATAAAAATTAAATCTATTGTATATCCTCAAATCAAACCTATTGCTAAGAAAAATAAATATGAAAATATAGGAGACCATCAAATTAAAATGAATAATAAGAGAGAAACTTTTATGGCCCGGTTAAAGAAGGAAAAATATAGAGCATCAGAATGAACTGGAAATAAATGAATTCTCTGGCGGGGAAGTATAGTTAGATTCTCCAAGTCACTGCGACTGGCATGGCTGGAACACATAGAAAGAATGGATGAACACAGATTGCCAGAACAACTGTTCAATAGCAAGATGGAAGGGGTCAGAAAGAGTGAAAGGCCACGGAAACAATGCCTGCAGGATGTTGAAGAAGTTCTGAGGGCAATGGGAGCAACGAGGTGGGGGGAGAAGGCAAGAATAAGATTGGAATGGGGGCATATAATGGAAGCAGCCAAAGCCCACTCCGGGCTGTAAAGTCATGGATGATAATGATGAATGAAATCGGAACACATAGGCACAACAGTGACAAGAAATGGAATGTCCAATCTGGTAGCAAAAAGGAGAACCAACAGAACAATGGGCTGCCTAAAGCATAGTATATGGTGCAACAAACATATAAGGCAGAACGCAGAAGTAAGAACTTATAACTCAATTATAACACCAAATAAAACAAAGTCAGTAGATACAAAGAAAAACAATGCAGTCAAACAATAGGTGGAGACTAAATGATGAAGTATTAAGGAAAATCAGTGGTAAAACACGGAGAGACAGATTGAGGAATGAGAATACCAGGCAGAAATGTGAAAATGGAAGAGTCTTAACGATTAAAAGAACAAAAAGTAAAAAAAAGCAGTAAGATCGAGGGTGATATTTAAAGACAATAGGAATGTGAATTAAATACAAAGAACAAACTGTAGTCTTAACAGAAGAAGGCGAAAATTGTGGTCGTAAAATGAACATCATGATGTTGTACTTGTACACGTAGGGGTGCCTTTTTGAGTCATATAATGAAAAATGACCGTAGAAATATGCCATTACAACACAATAATAGAAAAGAAAATTTCTGGCGGGTTGCTCAGAGATAATCCTTATCCATCAACATTCAAATAATACTAATCAGAATTTCCTTTCGAAGACCATTATCATCATCAGGAATCAAAATTCCGAAGATAGAATTTCCTGTTACACGGCAAACTCGCAACTGCTCTTATTCAGTAAGACTCCCCTCTCTCCATCTCCTAAGTCTCTTCATCACTCACTACGCACATATATATTTCAAGTTGAATATTCCATTCCTCCGTCCTCTCCTGCAGTTCTTCCCATGTCGAGGAAGCAGATGCTTTTTCTTCTACCTCTCATGGCGCTTAAGTTTTTTACCGTGCGGCCCTGCATTCGAAATTCGTTCTCCGCCACCCACGCACCTCCTCGGAGCGCCTTTCCGTTTCCTTTGCCCTTTTCGTGGGCGCTCTCGGCCTCTATGTGAGTGGGAGGGCGGGCAGGGTGAGGGGGTGGGTGAGTGGGAGAAGAAGCATCTTTTTTCGGAGGAGGGGAAAGCGGGAGAGGCTGGACTGTGCGGAAGACAATGTGACCAACAAATACAAGTACATCGCCTAGACTGTGACTGGAATGAGTAAAATATGGCGTGTCCAGCACATCACCGTACCTTAACTAATGACCTGTTCAAAAAGGAAAGTATTTTCTGCGATAGTCTACCGTGTAAGGTACACGTACGTTTTGGATCGATAAGCTAAGTAATAAACGCTATACTTCCATGCATTTCTTCACAAGAAACAACCTGTAAGTGTATATTACAGTTAATCCTTCTTCGATTCTGTATTCTACTTTCTACCTCCCTTCATCCCGTCCAATATACCTATTATTTTCCTCCCCTACCTCGTTTGCCTGACGTTCTCCCTTCTGTCGCAGTCTTTCTCATTGCATCGCCACTCAGAATGCTCTGCATCTTATTTACCTGCCTCTTTTGAATTTCTCCGAACAAACGCTCTCTCTTCTCCGGCCAGGCCTAATACCTCTTTGTTTGTTTTTCCTCCCATTTAAAATTGTTCATTCTCCCACACACCCACATTTCAAAAAGCCTCCAATCCACGCCTATCATCTTGTTCTGGCGACCGAGTTTCTGAGCCGTACATACTCTGTCTAGCATTAATTCATTGAAAAAAGTTGAACAATAGTTTTCAATCTACAAGGACTATAAATATTAAAAAAACTATAGCCACTGAAAGAGTGATAGACCAACATGGTAAAAAACGTAGTTTTCCAAATTTTCCGCAAGTAGTGCTGTGCTGGGAGAAATGATATAATCTCTTTCGGATATTTTCCTGCGTAATCTTCTCCACTAAGTTTTCCATGTCATGAAGCTGTCCACAGCAATAAGGGAAGTACCCTGATTAAGTTTTATGTTATGGTTACGGAGTAGATCTCTCTTTCATTTTCTCTGGTTTCATAAATTCAACGATTGGTTTACGTATACTGTCTTGAATGCAGTCGTTGCTTGCGCAAACGTTCAGCGAAAATTACTTCCAAGAGAATTTTTTCTCCGGTCGTCCCAGGGGTCCAGTCTGGCTTTGTGATTCTGATAACCCGTATTGGCTTGTCATCAGATGATCCCGAGGGACGAACAAACCATCCGTGTGTACTCGCAACCATCTCCGAGGCTGCAGTAGAACCCGGGCGACCTTCAGATTGGCAAATGAGCGAATCGTTCTCACGACAGACCCGGCTTGAATAATATTTTGGAACTTAATATTTTGGAACTCGATGTCCGTAAATTGTGAAAAAAATCAATGAAATCAATAGAAACATAATGAATAAAGTAATAAATGAATGCAAATTGATTTTGACTGAAAAATTCAATTCCTTCTTTGGCCAATTGATGGGAGGTTTTTGCAAGAATTCAGTTGAATTAACCAAAATAGAGTATATGTAATTCCTCACTTTTTTCAGATGTTTTCGTTTCACGGAACTATCAGGTCCATATTCAGTAGTGAGTCCCTGGTAATCGAAACATCTTTTGATTTGAAGGTTTTTAAAAAACAACATTTTTCAAAATCAACTGCCCTCTGCAAGCATCACTGAATTAGAATCGAAAGTAAATAATTCATTTAAAGTTGAATGAATCAAAATATTGTTTACGCGGTCTTTTTGCGGGAAAATCCAACACACAAGCGCTGTAAAAATATAAATTTGTTGTGCATTATTTGATTTGTGTTATGTCATATTTTGACGTTTTAGAATAGTTGTGAAATGGCCTTAAGTAAAGCGTGATGGTCGGACGTCCGTTCGATTTAGCTGCAAAGGGAATGTTATTAATAAATTTTTTAAGATAAAATATAGAAATATGGTTCTTCGATCAATGGTCAATGAATATCATGACCGCAAAATTTCAGTCTCAAACACGCAAGGAAAATTTCTGACAAATATTTAAGGGCTTCCACACGTGCAGTGACGTTGAAATGTTAATTAAATTTTTAACATAAATTTGATGCCTTCTCCTGTTTCACGTGTGAATGCAGTTAATAAAAAATGTTTCCACGGAAGACTCTTCTTTACCTTATTGCTCAATTCGGAGCGTAATGGATTGGGCACCAAGTCATTTACAGGAATATCAAGTGATAGTAACAATTTCGACGTAAATCCTAAGTTTCCTTTTACTTCAATCTAAAGAACTAATTGGAACGACTCGCTGCGTGAACGTTATTGGAGATCAACACGTAATCACGAAAGATTTTAAACCACAATGGAAAGAACTCGATTAAAGACATTTGACTATATATGGCCTCCTATCATGTCCTCCAGCTTTTCCTTATGAACTCATTTTTGAAATTTATAAAAAATGTATATAATCCACAACATAGGCTTTGTAATGATAATTCAATGAATTATAAACGGTATAGAAAAACTTTAAGAAAACTGGTAAGAAATTTTTTCTTGATATACTTTCCATGAAAAACTTTCATAAGCGGAGAATTCTTTTACAAGTCCTGTAAACGTTTCGGTAGAATATCCTTTTGAAGCCATATCAAAGGAGGAAAATAAAGTAAAATTGCTTGCATTAAATAGCAATATTGGTCCGCGCTTCTGAAAGTAGAAATAAAACGAGGCCTGAGGCCACTCATCGGATACGAAAGCTGACCTTTTACTAAAGGGTTCAAGTTAATCCCTCAACGTTAGAAGAAAACAAATTGTGTATAGGTTAAATATAGTCTTATCAAAAAAATCACTTATCTCTTTTCACAAGGATTTCATCCAAGACTTGTTAGTCACGTCATAAATTGAAAAGTACAATTTCTGTTGTTTTAAAGTAGGTGATTTTATATTGTCTTAGACCCTAAACTTCCGAACAGAAGAGTTTTCCTCTCGCGAAATAAAAGAGATGGCGCGAGTGGGTGTCGTGAGCGACGATCATGGGGCGATGGGGAGCCCCCTCCCCTCTTAATTATGCCAAAGTTATCCCAAGTTTTAAATTAGCGGTAGGAAAGAATCTCGTTGCTGCTGCCACGAACAGCGGGTAGCTGAAATTTCCTCCTCTCTCTATCTGTGTCTTAAGCACACACCATCATCAAACTAGTCTCTTAGTCCTCCCCGCGCGTATCGCGTTACTTCCTCACGATAGCCACCTCTTTGATTGGATTGGGAGGTAAGAGAGTGCATCAGCGCAGATCCTGCACATTCATTTAATTGAGAGAGAGACTTGGGGGATAATATGTACCTAAATGACTCCACCTGTACCCATTCGACTCACGTGATATTTTTTCTCCTTTGAACGATATTTATTGTTTCGCGGAATTATGTCGACGCGTTCCCACGGAACCATTCTTTTCTCTCTCATTTTTGAGTATGCCTCTCATCTTCACATTTCCCAAACTTTGGCTTCCACCGTACCTAAGAGTCCCAAAGGGGGAATCGGATGAATGATGGGCCTGCCCAAAGTTTTCTTTCCTTCTCTGGGCTGGGGTGGTGGCGAGAACGGAGGCATGCAGGTGCACCGTTCCCCGGGACAACAATGGGGATGGGGGGAGGGGGGTTATCCTCATCCCTCCCTCCCCCTCCCACCCCCGAGATCCTATGAATAATAATTCACCGCGGTTCGAGCGCGGTTTTGGCGGCGTTGGCGGCCTCCCTCGCCCGTGGTGTTCTCGCCTGGGCTCCCCCGGATTTAGCTCCTCATCTTCTCAACACTTCCCTGAACGCCGACGGAGGAGTCGACTCGATTAACATATTTACCCGTTTACCTGCAGTTCCCGCAGGAGCGGGTCCTGTGCGTTTCCCCAGAGGGAGGAGGAGGGGGGGAGTGGGTGTGTTGGCAAGCGGGCTGCCTCTTCCCCCTTCCCCATCTCCACTCATCTCCCCCTATGCTTGAAATACTTATTCCCCTCGGAGAGAGCATGCATGTTTGGAAGCCCAAAACTGTTCCGGTAATTTGAAAAATTTTTGCGGAAGACCCGCCAGTCTTTCCGGGATCGATCTACTGTGAAACGAGGGAAATCCAGAAAGGGAATGCCAAATTTCGACGCACAAGCTGAAATAAAAGTGAGGTCCAAGTTGAAGTATTGTAAACCGGAAGACTCAGCATAATCCGGCGGAAGCGCCTGTGTGAACGTGGTTGTCGTTATTATAAATCGGTGTACTCGGTAGACTTATGTTGACCGAGGGGATTAAGCACTTGTACACACCTAAATCATACCCTGGCACTGTAATAAGTTCTGTAACAACCCACATTAAACTTAGTAAATCATAAAACTGTAATCTTCACGTACTCTCCGACTTTATTTCATCAAAAATGCATAATATTTTCCTCCTTTCACCTCGCTCATCCAGCCTTCCACCATCTGTCTTGGCTTCAACATTCCCTTGTGACGGAATATGACCATATTTCACATTTTCCGTTGGAAGTATGGTCTTTCATAAAGAGCACTGAAGTAATCACCAGAAGAATTTCAAAGAAACTGCGGGAGATGCCACAACAGTAACTTTTAACCAAGTCATCCGCCAATGTACATTTCAATGCAACAATATCAGAGGGTAAAAATCATTCGCCTTGACCGGGATTCGATCCGGGATCCCTCAATATCGTTTATAGAATCATGTTAAAGCCTCTATCAGTGTCAATTGCATTGGCTGTGTAAGTGGTGAACTCATTCCAGTAGTTCATCGCGTGGTGCTTACCATTTTCTCTATAAATTTGTGAAGATGGAACTGCCGCCAACAGAAGGAAAAGCTGCGGAAGTCACTGGTGGAACCTTTAATGATATGCTAATGGATTTGTGAATGGTAGTTTCATCTAAAATGCAAATGTTTTTCCTCGGAGTCTTTCACTTTTTTTTCTCTGGAAGAAAGAAGTGAATATTGCACAAGAGATAATCTTTTTTTTACATTTCCCTAAGCGTTTGGAAACGCCGCATTAGTGGTTCTCAAGAATGCTTAAGTGTGACAAAATTTTCCTGAGCACTTTCCCCAGAATTTCCGTTTTATATCATTTGGTATAGTACTTAGCGCCTGTAAAGGTTAATGGCGCAATCAAAATGCGGTAATACATCAGGACGTGTTTTACGTTCCTCTTGAGACGCGAAACGAGTATTATTCGTTTCACGTGAACTGTTTTGGTTGCCATTAGAAAAAACTAATCGTGTATTATTCAGCTCTTCCTTGTTCATTAAGATTTAGGTGCAAATCACAAAATGGTATCATTATTCATCCCTTCCTCTTGAAATACTACCTTGATCAAAAAGTTCCCGGAATAACCACCGTGTGGCGCTCCCATCGTTCCGATTTGAGTTTTTTTTTTTTTGTTAAATTGGTACATCTGTTGTTGATATTCCCTTTAAATCTTAGTGTCATAACTTGACATTTGCAAAAGTTACGTAGCCAAGAGTACATCTATCTCTGTGTGTGTTGGCGATTTTTTACAATTGCAGAAATGGATTTAAATTTGCAACAACGAACTTGTATTAAATTTTGCGTAAAAAACGGATTTAGTGGCGCACGGACGTTGGAAATGTTGGAAAAGTGTTTCGGCAACGATTCTCTAAAAAAAACGGTCGTTTACCAGTGGCACGAGCGGTTCAGAAGTGGTCGTGAGTCAATCGAAGATGATGAACGCAGTGGCAGACCATCGACATCGAAAGTCGGTGAAAAAATTGATAAAGTAAAAGAAATGTTGGTCAATAACCGCAAATTAACCATCAGAGAAATAGCGGAGGACTTGAACATTGCCTATGGATCCGCCCAAGACATTGTGGTTAATGATTTGGGTTTCCGTCGTGTAGCAGCAAAGTTGGTTCCAAAAGACCTCAATTTCATGCAAAAAAGAGACCGTGTTGACGTCGCAAAAGACATGATTTGCGAGGCTGAATCCGATCCCACATTCATCAAAAGGATCATTACTGGAGACGAGACGTGGGTTTATGAGTACGACACGCAATCCAGACATCAGGCAAGTGAATGGCGTTCACCAAATGAGCCGAGACCAAAAAAACCACGTCGTTTTCAGTCAAAAAAGAAGGCAATGCTGACGGTTTTCATGGATTACAACGGTGTAGTGCATCATGAATTTTTGCCAGAAGGCCAGACAGTAAACAAAGAGTATTATTTGGGCGTTATGAGACGTTTGCGTGAAGCAATTCGCCGAAAGAGACCAGAAATGTGGGCAGAAAACTCGTGGATTTTGCACCATGATAACGCACCGTCGCACAGTGCTATCATTATTCGTAATTTTTTGACGAAAAATGCAACAAATACCATCCAACAGCCACCGAATTCACCTGATTTGGCTCCCTGTGACTTCTTTCTGTTCAATCGAGTTAAAAAACCATTACGGGGAACGCGTTTTAGCAGCCGAGAGGAAGTAATGGAAAAATCGCAGGAAGCACTGATGGACATACCGAAAACCGAATATAAAAAATGTTTCGAGGATTGGATCAAGCGCTGGCATAAGTGTGTTGCAGTCGATGGGGATTACTTTGAAGGGGACAATATAGATTTGGATGAATAAACTTGTATTTTTAATTTTCTGAATAAATTCCGGGAAATTTTTGATCAAGGTAGTATATGAATCAACTGTTCCACTCGCTCTTGTTTTTGCCCTCCTTTTTTAACCTTGAACTTATTAAAAGGAATTAAAACTAAGGCAATTGTTTGCAGTTGAGAGGAAGATAATTTAAAAATAATTCTAAAGGCAAAACAAATTTGAACAAGTGGGAGTGTTTTACATTTTTGACAGCAATAGCGACCTAATAATGATGATGGGGATAGTAAACAGAGAAGCAGACCTGAAGGATGTCTTAATCGAGAAAAATCAACTTTACACGGCAAATTATTTTCGTCTCACCATCAAGAAGGGATTAATGATTACAACTGTACGAAAATTATTTTTCCGCAGCTGTAAGAAATTAAAACTACAAATAGAAAACGAGCTGAAACAAAATAATTGGTGTTTATTAGTATAGAAGAATGAATAAAACTAATTGGATTGCTTCAGTAAAAAAATACTACAAAGAGTGGTTGATGGGGAAAGCTACGAAAGGCACAAGTACGTTGAAGAGAGGAAATTAACAGGACACAACCTGGAAACCATAGTTTAGCTGAAGAATATAATGAAAGGAGCCGTGGTTGGTTGGGTTTACGTCGAGGGGTCATATACGCATTTAGAGAACCAGGTGGTATCACGAGATTGTCAGGTTTCTTTACGGACTAGCTTGAAGAGCCTGTCTTGGACCAAACCTCGATTCATCAGGTTGGATTGAATGCAGCAGAAAAGAATGAGGATGAAGTAATTGTTCTTTGGTTTCATTGCATCTTTTAAAACATTCCCTGCGGCATCAATCCTCATCGTATTCCGACCAAACACAGGTACATGGCGCTCTCTTAACGCTCGCTGCGCTACTGATTAAATTTCCTCTCAGTTACAATTGCGCTCCCGCAAAGAGACCGTCGTGAGAAACGCTCCCTTCATTTCTTATCGTTCTTTTTCTAATTCCCCCATTGATCTCTAGAGCCGGGGAGCCATCGGTTTTTGTTCCCGCGTCTTCCCCCGGGGAACTACGGCTCCGGAGGCCGTCGTGAGGCCCATGCCATTCCCCCTTCCCTCTCCCCCCCACCAACCAAGCAGCGAGCCTCCCTGCCTTCCTTCCTATCCGTCTTGTGCTCTCGGGGAGAGGACGTTAATCAGCATTCGAGGCCGCGCCAGCCTCCGCGGTCGCCGTGATTGCTCACCGGCTCCCCCGCGCGAGATCTCCTCGGAGGGGGGGGGACAGAAAGGGGGTGAGCCGAGGGTTTCTCGGGATTTATCGTATATGTCGGTACTTCGGGTTACCCTCGGGTCTCCCGAAGGGGTTCACTCTCCTGCACATCGAAGTCGTGATATCCGCGCCACCCTGGCATAATCATGCTCCCCTTTCCCCCGATCATCGATTCTTTGAGGGACGCGGATTGGTGCCATGTTTACTTGAACCAGGTCATAGGTGAATACAGGATTTTTTGAGTGAGAGGATGAAATGCGACTACGGGTTTCTATTGCTATTTTCATCTAGTCCTAGTATTTGGGATTAGGATCTGATTCAGAGGTGGATGCTGACGATGGTACTAGGGGCGCGACCCGTAAGAAGAGAAGGGTGAATATTTGATGCTAACATTTAAGAAAAAGAAGATTTTCTAAACATTACAGGACAATTTTTAAATTTATCGTTAAAATATTGCCTTTTTAACTAAGCTTTTTTTTAAAGGAAACGGGTAGTCCTGAAAGGGGACCCTGCGCTACTAAACAAAGAGCCCAAATTTGAATCGGAAAACACGTGTAGTCACCTTCAGCTTCAGCAAAGCTATGAAAAATTTTTTTCAAGTACCTGATCTTATTGAGGAACCAGAGGTGGCCTTTAGAAAAAGAAAGTTACCTCCCCACACTGATGTGTGAATTTCATACACCTTTTAGAGGTCAATAGAATGTGAACTCAACTCTCATCTATCAAACTGACATTCGGGTTTAATGCTGCGGATTTGGTGGTTGTATTATTATACTTTCTGAACCGTTATATCTGTTTTACTCACATTTTTCACACGCATGTTTTTCAAGAGGCGATGACTCTCTGGTGTTGCATCCCCTAGTTGTGTTCAACAAAAACTTTGGGTGAAATATTTAGCTAAACTATGGGAAAATTACTATGAATGGAAATGAAAACGAAGGATGTGGTAAGAACAAATTGAGTAGCTTCAGGCATGATGTGTTGGAAGTCTAACATAATGAATAACTGATCGCAGCACTTTCCCACTTTATCAAGTGGAAAAGTGCTTCGATCAGTTATTCAAAGGATGTGGTTCTAGAGGTGTGGCCAGGGAAAGAAGTTGATAATCAAGACAGATTCCAAGAATACGGGAAAATTGGATGCTGGAAATATTTAGAGACGATTAAAATATTGAAGACAGAAGTAGAGGGAGAAATGTTGGGTAACGGAGGCAGGGGTAAGAAAAGGTCGTGCATGTTGCATGGAATGAAGGGCTTGATAAAATATGAGAAGATAATGATGAAGTTCAATAAATCGAATGGCTTTAGGGTGCTTGTGCCGTTTTAGGTAGAGTTCAGAAGTTCAGCAGAATTGAGCTTCTGGGTTTATCAAAAAACTTACCTTGAATGGTAGACTAGGGTGAATCCGCTGCAGCCTGATAGCTCAGTGGCTAGAAAAGTGGACTACTGGCTAAATGAGCCGTGTCATTTGATTCTGGGTGGTGCCTCTAGGCACCCCAACTTTACCCAAACTATGATTTTTAACTTTAAACACACTGCACAAGGAAACCACAGGCATTACGGGGAAAGGAACTGTGCCGTCCACTCCGACTCAGACGAGTCAAGTTCACGCGCCATCGAGTTTAACCCTCACATATGAAACCAATCTACATGTTGATAGCTGTTCCTGTGCTTTCCAATGGCTCCCTTGTTATTAAATCTCTTTTTATTAAACACTGAGCGATAAAAAAATTGCCGTTAGGAGGTTAGGAAAATAGAAATAATTGTCAAGAATCAAAATAGCGCAGTAGTTACAAAATTATTATTTTGCACATTAACTCAAATTGGTTTTTGAGACATCGGGAGGAGATTTTCTACCTCTCTAACTTTTGCGTCAAATATATTCTCATCCTCTGTGCGGGGTAGGGATACGCTTCCTCGGGGCATACCACATCTAATCGCTCCTGTGTCAGACCCCTTCCCTAGCGCTGGGTTTCGGTGACGATAGCAAAAATTAGTACTCATCGGCATCTTGAATTTGTCCTTTCAAGCCACCTATCTCCTGTCTTATCAGAGTTAAAGGCTCATTGCGGTGGGTAAAAAGAGCTTATGTTTTTTATGGGAAATTTATAAATCACACATAAGTACATTCACTAAATTCAGTTTCAGCAAAGGATAAATTGTGTTTTGTTACAATTAGACACTTCAGTATTTAACTGCCGTACCTCACCGTGTCGTATCGTCCCGCGCGCAGCATTCCCTGTATGCAGTTCACGGAGCTCCACTGTTCAGTAGTGGCCCAATTTTTGCCAGCATACCCAAAGCGAAACTATAGCCTAGTAATACCCCACGTTCCCTATTCTCATCAGGTTAGTATTCCTTCTGGATTAACTAATTTTATATCCGTCATGTCGTTACCCATTTGTATGGCTATGCATGTACGAGAAACACACTCGTATGACCCGAAAAACTCGTATGACACTGAAAATTTGTAGAAATGTGAAATTACATTCATGAGAGAATTCTGCACAGAGAAAGTTCATTGTTTGACAACGGTTGGAGTCTATTTCATAAGAGACAATGTGGAAAATCCTTATAAACTCTTGGCATAGACGGTGATTACGTTCATTTTTTGCATATTATTTTAAAAGAATTGTTCCATGCTCTTTATACTAAACGGTCCAGGAAAAAGATCAACACCATTTATAAAATGGGTGCAAATTTCATGTACGACTACGTGTATACCACGTAATTACTCACGATGGTACTTGAAGAATTCGCTTAGTAAATTGAGAATAAGAAAAGAATGTTGCGGGGATGTTGCAGAAAAGGAATTGATTCAGCGAAAATTTCAGAATTCAGTGCTTTTTCTTTGAATTTTCCATAGTTTCCTGCATTATTTCGTCAAGCTCAGCGGAAAAGTTTAAAGTACCACCTCGGGTGTAATTTTAAAACGCGATTTCATATTTTTTGCTCCAAGTTGCGTTCTGTGTGGATATGTACATTCAGTCTGATAAACTTACTTAGCGAACGTAATTCCAACTATATACTGTAATTATCTCCTCTTGAAACGAAACAATTTTAGCTATTTAAAATCATTAGAACTTCAGTCCTTGGCCTGAAAGGTTTCATCTATGTATTCCACACCTCTTTTAAGTTTTATGATATAGATTACACATATATTCCCTGATTCTCAAACTTCATTTTGCCTTCAAATCGACAGTTTATTTGCACACCTATGTTGAGGAGCGATAGACTGCGTAGTTGATGCAGGAATGATCAGACTGCATTACGTAAACTAATGCAAAAGATCATGTGTGTGTAGAAAATGTACTCTCTTTCCGGATAATCCCTTATAAACTTATGTCGCGCGATGAAGAATATTGAGATTCGACTTGATTTCCATGGAGATCGTGGAAAGGAGACTGGCGCAGCGTTTTCGAGGTTCGCAGACTCATATCGACCGGGTCACGCGCGTTCGTCCGCCCACGAAATTGAGGATCTCCCCCGTAAAAGAAGCTTCGCACTTATTTACACTTAACTGGCTTCCTGCGGCATGAAAAGAAAAGAAAAACGAGACACTTTAATAATTCAGGTCCCGGTGGGGGAGAAGGGAGTTCCCAAATTAGGAGAAAACGGGTAGCTTTTGCTAAGACTCGGAGTTAGATTTTTTTTTCGGGAGCTTTGTGTGCGACGTCCAGCTGTTTCCACGGAGTGACTGGATCTGGCCCAAGTCTCCCTCGTTAATCGTCGATTTTCCCACGCAAAAATATTTCCTACCCCCCACCCACCTTCCAGAAAATTCCCATCGCTACTGCTGTGGCGGGAAACGAACGAGATCTTTTTTCTCTCTCTCTTAAAACAATACAGTTTCAGGATTAAGCTCTGAGGAATTATTTAAACGAATTTGGCGCAGGCTTAGCCTTCCATTATTCACTCATGATTTTTTTTTGGAATGCTCGCGAGATTATGGAATTTTCTACGGATGTGAGACAGAGGGACAAGAGTGAAGGAAGGTAGATTAGTGGCGATAGAAATATGGCGCAACAGAATAGCGATAAAAGAAGATAAAATAGACCTTCAGAGTGACTAATGAAATCTTTTGAAGAGAGGGATATCTGCGAAAGGCATTAGAGGAAAAAACAATGAGTAATTTTCTGAAACACTGTGCTTGAGCTGTAATTGATGCTGTAACTGAGATACAGTAGTTTTCCGTATATTTTTAATATTGTTGCAAAATTAACCATGGAAGCGAAAATGTTGCTGAGGGGTTGTTGTAAAACTCTGGGCTGTCTTTCTATAATGAGACTCAGATGTGTGGTATGAGGTTGCTCATTGTTCTACATAATTATAAGTATTACTACTTACAGTGTAAGATGAATGTATGGTTTTAATGAACAAAAAGGCTATATTAAAACGCTAAACTTTTAAGCCACGAAATTTTATCTTCCTTCCTTGAGTCATCTTCGGGGTGGATCATTTTAGATATATATAGAAGTATGTATATATATAATGTATATGTATGTATATAAAATATATATGTATGTATATATATATATATATATATATATATATATATACACACACACCCACGCACACATATGATATCCTCCAATATGCTTTTTTCCCCTTATCTCAACGACCAAGTTTCCGAGTCGTACATTCCTTAGCAAAGCAAAACTAAAGTTCTATATAAAAAAATTTACTTACGAAAAATACGGCTTGCAATTTCACATGGCGTCTACTCTCAGTTGTGCCAGTCTAAGAGAAAAAATCATGCGATCATTGATGGGCGAGGCCGAGAACTTTTCAGGCCACCCTATCTTGCGAACTCTTATAAAATTGGAAATGGAGGAAAGAGCCACGCTTTGCTCTTAAAATCACAGTGTAGGATTTTGTGATGTAAAAAACTTCAACGTGTAAGTTAGTTTTATTATGAATGTTTGACAATTATGGGAATAGTTTGGAGTGCTACTAATATAAAAAAAACAGAAAAATTAATTATAATGGTGATCGGAAAAAAATTCCTGATTGCAAATATTTCTTGAGTTGAGATTAGGAAACGGATCATTTTGAATGGAATTTACTTTTCAACGGCAATGAGACATAAATGAAAGAAAAAGCAGAGAACCTTTGATTGAGGGTGGTGAAAAGGTACGGCTACACGAGGAAGATGAGATTGAAATAGATTGCTGAAATTGAGTAGTAGCAAATAAAGGTTCACTACAAATACGAAAATGGAAGCTTACAGAAAAGTTAAAAAAGGAAGAGAGAGAAAATAATAAGGAATATAAACAATGAAAAACGTTATGAGGAACGTAACGAGGAAGATCAGAGATGAATTACACGGAATAGGTGTTACAAAACGGTTGCGCAAAAAATCTGAATTATTGAAAAAATTTCTATCTATCAGTTTTTAATTGTTCTAAAAAATAATCCTCAGTTCGATGACCCATCCTAACGCGTAACGATCGGTCATGAAACCGATTTTATTGGGAAAACCCGTTAAGTTTTCTATCTTTGTGGCAACCGAAGTGAAAAATCTAATGAAAATGGTGAATTGACATAAAACACTTTCCTTAGTTAAGTTTGTATGTAGGACACATGATATGAAAGCGAGAGTTTAATTTAAAATATTCTTCAGTCAGCGTTATCCGTTTATTTTTAAGATGCGCGAGCGTTGGAATTTAGATAAGCTCCGCGAAGATTGATATCTCACGTGAAAAGGAATACTTGATTTCATTTCCAAATTAGGATTGTACGCCTTTCGCGAGATGCTTGGATTATTCATTGAAGGAAGCATGTACGTCAGCAGAAAACCACCCTTTCATTTTGACTCAAACATTCACGGGAAAATGATTTGATGTTTTAAATTTTAATACTGAACTGACGTAGGATCATTTAATAATGAATAATTTAATATCAAAGAGATTCAAACAAGGAGGATGTGATATTTGACTTCTCCTGATCTAACAAGCCTTCATTATACACTGAAATATTTCCAGTGATAGGTTCAATATTACTTTTGATATACATTTTCGCCGTGAAATATATGAATGCGAGTTGGGAGTTGGACTATTCTGTAATTGAAATGAAACACAGTAATAAATGGTCTATTTGTTCCTTCATATTTGATAGCATATTATATTTACCATCTTAAGGCTCGAAAAAACTTCCCGTGAATTTTCTATACCCCATTATTATATTCCCGGAGACTCAGGAGCACTATAACTTGATGGGTGGGTGTTTTGGGCTTCGGGAGCAACTGCGAGGAAACCATGATACACATCTGCTTGACACCATTGATGGCCGGCCGGCTGTCCCAGATGCTTCTCGAGGTAGGGCGTCCAGGAAGAGGGAATAAATGGATCCCATTCAGAGAAGGAAGAAACTTGAGTGGGATTAGATTTATGTGCAGTTGAACTATCTGTGGATCGACCTTCAGTCTTCGCCATTCGAGAATCGATAACGCTTTCATTAAAGAATTCTTCGGTTTTTACGTTCCTCTACGCAACATGTGAGCACTGAGTGGGATTTGATTTATACCTACCAATTATTAGCCATGTGTCCCGAATGTTGTTGCTTGGCTGTTTGGAAAAAGCTTATCGCTAAGTTCATGTGCGGAATATAGATGATGATTCTCCCTTAGCTTCGGATTAACGAAAGGAAAGCATTGATTATATTAAATTCACTTTCACCGAAAGTTGTATTTTTCAATATTCAAAATGGGCATCCCCCCCCTTTGCTTTCAAGGACTCATTACGATTGTAAATATCACCTAAAATAAATGGAATATATTAATTTTATTTTATTGTATTAACTTTTAATCTACATTCCTTGAGGATCCCAATAACCCTCGGTGCTAAAACCTTTATTTAAACAGCCTCAAGCAAAGAGAAATTAACTGAAGTTAATTCGAGCATTCGTACTCTTGGTAATATTACTAGATCCGCAATTGCTAGCTTATTTTGTTAGTGAAATTGCAACAAGGATAACCTAAAAGCGTTAGTTTTAAACTACTTTCATTTATTATAAAATAAGAACAAAATGTACGTTGGAAAAGGTTTTGCCTGTATCGCTAATATTTGCAAGTATTTTATCATATTGCCGGAGGATAATGTTGAGGCACACTAAATTTTTTATGGATGGGTGTTACTATGCTTGATAAAACTGAACGCAATATGTGGAAACTTACCCTGTATTTTAATTTTAAATTAAAAAGCAGAGCTAAAAATTATGTATAATGCTGTGAAAAAATTATTTGGTGAAATTCATTATTACTTGACAGTTTGTCTAAGTTTCGAAGTACATAATGCATAAAAAAGATGCGAAATAACGCGTAAAAATGCGTAAAAATATTTCAGTATATAAATTTGGAAGAAAAAGTAGTTATCTCAAATTCGCTAATATGTATCAGGGTGAAAGTTCTCAGAATTAATTTTAAATCTGAGCAATTAACACGCCTGCTGTCCGCAGGAAAATTTCCTCTCTTGTAACGACGGCAAACATTTTTTCAGCATTTCTTCACATAGGATTTCGACTTTCCAGGCAACGATTTCTTGGCACGAAGGTGAAAGGAATTCGATGGGGGGAGTAAGGATTTGCAGCCTATGGATTCTTGGCATTGGGAAAGAATAAAAAAAATCCTCCTCCTTCAGCTTCAGAGGGCTGGACTGGCATAAAAAGGCTTTTAAAGCCCGGCCGCCATCAAAGATACGTGGACGCGCATAGCATGTCAACTATTGTAAAAGTTCTCTTTGCCTGCGGTGAAATGATAGTAGGTGAATATAAACGAAATGTCATTTTATTCTCCCCATAATAGGCGAGTGATTTACACCTTTTGAAAATCCTAGTCGGGTGATGTTACGTGGGTTGTCGGATTTTGAATAGCTAGTTAGCGAGCGAGCATGCATCACTCGATCGCGTGAAGTATTCTGTTGTGTGTTTGGTATGGGTTGCGATTCCAAAGTGCAACGAAGTATGTGAAGTTATTTTCTCTGCACCTAAAATGTTAAACTCTGTAACGGAGAGCAAACCTTTCCTGTGACTTAAAATTAAGGGAGACTGAAGGATTAGAGAAGGGACATACTTTTCACGGAATTAGGACCCTTTACTATTCTTCTGAAGGATTCTCTGCAACTATAGGTATTCATTGTTAATGCTGGCAATTAAAAAAATATGATTACTATGGTATAATCTTCCTCCGTACATGATATAAATTAATAGGTTTTACGATCATACTCGTACATGGTCTTAGCAACTAAAAATATATTATTCAACAAGTTAGTAGGGTTATTCTTCTTACTCTTCTAAGTTATCGAAACACAGTTTTTTAAATCAGGAAAAAACCAATTCAATGTCTTCCAATGTTTACACTACTTATTATTTAGCTTATAAATGTAAAAGTAGCAAAAGTATTTTACCATGAGAGCGATTGATTTGTTGCATCACAATAAAAAAATTACAGCCGCAAAATTAAAAAACAATATTTTATAAATCTCAAGTTTAGAACCATTTATGTAGGTACTCTACCAGGGAAAGTCAAACACGCTTGGGATTTTTTAACCTTATATTATTCAGGAACCACAAGTATGTATATATGGCTTCTATATGGTCGTTGATCACGGGTGCGCATTTATAATTGGATTCCGCGAGGTCGAGTTTCAACATTGGCGCGCGAATATACTTTTTCGCTGATAATGATTTATCTGTTCACCTTGTTAAAACTTCCGTCACCATTGTAACTTAATAAAGACTCTCAAGTGGAATATTAATTGCGCTCGGTAATTCTATTCTTCCTCATCCTTTCAAAATACGGAAACTATTTATATATTTTATTTCCTCACTGAGTATTCTCATGTTTTTTTAGGTGTCCCTAAAGTGCCCCCTTAGGTACGATGAGTTGAGCTGATAAATTTTTCATTTCAGCCCACGTTCTTAAACGGTGGATTCCCTTTATATTTAAAAAAATATCCTAGGCGTTGTGGGATTGAATTATAACTACAGAAGAGGCTTTTAGGTGTCTACAGTGACATTTGAACACAGGTCTCATTTCAGCCTTGGTGCATCTGCTTTTGAACACCAGTGGACCCACGCAAAGTGATAATATGCGCCTGAATGAGTACTTATGGTGGCTAATTGAAAGTTACTTTTTTCAATGAAATACCATTTTTATGACAATTTTTAAAAATTGTGAAGGTTCACGGAGTTCTCTTCGTAGCAATTCAAAATAAACTATTTTGGTAGTTTTTTTAAAATGAATCATAAATGGACCTAAGTTTTCCTCAAAAGAAAAGAGTTATGGCTACATTAACTAACGTTTGCTCTTAAAGCCAAAGTTAATCTCTTGTAGACCTCACGCCATTCCATTGATACCGGAAGGGTCACGTGGTGAAGCGAATGTTGGATATGCCACGCGTCGTGATAAGTCTGCTAATTTTCCTTGTTTAATGGCCTCGAATCTTTCCCCTTCACCATAGGCAAGATCGGAGAATTAATATAACCCACCCTCCCCAATGTGTATATTTTTTTCAAAACAAGAGGGAGCGAAATCCATGAGACTTGGTTCCATTGCACTCATGAAAAGTGTATATTGCCTACGTCCCGCGCTAAGCTACCGTTCCGTATAAATTACGAAAGTCCATCTGGAATCTCTAGACTGCAATCTCGCATGAACGATAATGCAATAAAAGAATGCTTTGTTTTGGAAGCATTTTATTCGCTTTCAAATAAAAATCAGTGCCACAAGTGCGACCATCAATTACGAGCACGACCGACCTGCGCCCCCTCTTATTCAGATATCTCTGCACTGAGGGCAATAATCACGCAACGCTTGCATTAAGAATTATATTCCTCCGCGGGTCGAGTAGTAAAGGACAGGCATGTGCGACTACAGTTGATTCGCATTCAAACTATAATACGCTATGGATTTACCCGCGGTAAGTACCAAGCGAGGCAAGCCGCGTTTGAATTAAAAATTCCATTTTCGAGTGAATTAGGTGGATTTTAAAAATTCAAGATATTGCGCCGCCTTGTTCTGCCCTGCGGTGAAGTTGGCGGTTTATCGCATTGTTGCAAACTGCATTGGCCATTGAGGTAGGAGTTTAGTTTCATGTTCCTTCATGGACCCCGAAAGCAATATCCGACGGTTGCTTGAAGGGGTAGATTTTGTGGCGCAATGCCTTTCGGATACTTGTGGAGTTTTTATTTTATTGTTTGAGACTCATTATTAATTCCAATTGGCCGATGAATTAGTCAAATGTTTTAGCAACGGCTCTAATTTCGTGTTTGACACTTTCTTGAATATTCACCATTTTTATTGTCGTTGGACATGTCTGGTTTAGCGAGCATCGAACAAACAGTTGTATTACCAATAATGATTCGTTTCAACGTCATTAATTATTTATCATTGGAGCGGATACTCGCATTGATATACACAATTTATTCTGTCGGGGCAGAGTACGGAGGGTCATTAAATTTTCACCTCGTTAGATATAATTATATTGGGAACGAATGATTGGGATTCCGTTAAAGCTCGGAATTGATAGCAGTCAATTGAAATGGCACATTCTCTTTACCGATATTATCGTCAATTAAGGTATTTGCATACTACTAGGGTATAAAAAAGTCTTGTTCTCTGACTTTTTGACCGAAAATAATTTCTATCTACTCAATCCAGCTTTCAATAATTTCCTTCGAGGAGCAATAGAATATTCGGCGTTTAATTTTTTGTGAAATTACAGATGTAATTTTTGAATGGCATTGAATCCTACTAATTAATTAAGGCAAGTTATGCAAGTAAACCTATACCCAAGGGTATGATGAGGTTAATCCAATTTTTCATCTCAAAAAACTAGCTTTATCTTAATGATAAATGGCGAATGCATATCAATAAGAGTTGCACGGATGTTAGGTTTCCCAAAGTTTCAGAATATCGGTTTCAAAATTAAAATATTAGGCCAAGGAAATTACATCATATTAACGCAAGAGTACGTTTTTGACTTAACAACGTTGTCTGTTTATGCTTTTCAAGGTTTAACTGTCGCATTGTTCTTGTAAAATAAACATGGGTGATCGAATTAGCGAAAGTCATTGTAATTTTGCAATGAATGAGTTCACTTTATTGAAGGACTTATGTAGCCAAACGGCATTCTGTAACGGGGGTCCAAAAATAAAAGCGGAGAATTGGTCGTACGCAAATTATTTACTATTTTCTGCAATTCCTTCGATTTGCGATTTAGTTCCGGTCCGAAATGTTGCGCCTCTATTTTCACATTATTAGCAAAAGATAATCAGTAGCCCATTTCATCCGCTGAAATGAACAGCGCTCTGGGTAAGGATTTTTTCCTCAAGTTTCTCGTTTACATAGGATATGAAGAGCCAACGAGGATGGAGTTCATTTATTACCCTAATCTTTACTCATCTACAATATTTGCTGGGTGAACACCAAAGTCAAAACAGACTTTCGGTCTCCCCGAGAATGGCAAATTCTCCCTTCTAAGAACTGCACGATCAATTCATTCGTCTGGGACTTAGAAGGCGTATAGAACTTGAGATTGACTCAATTTTGGGACATCGAATGAAGTCTGATAATTCTATCTGATTCGGCATCTTGGTGAATAAATTAACCGAACGTCGCGTGTTCCAGTTCCACTTTTAACGGATTTTATTGCAATGTTATTTGTTAATGTTTTTCAAAATACGAGCTTAAGTCGGAGGGGGGGTAGTAATGGAGAGGAGACAGAAAGTCAATTCCATTTTGACAATTTGTCACAAAGTTTCTGCAAACGTCTCGCGGATAGAAGTTATAAATCAAAACACTAACTGATACGCCTTAAGCTTGACCTTGGAAAAGTATCTATGAGTTGTAAATATCTTCCGCCCCACTTTTATGGTTTGAATTGTCAAGCCGACGCATTCAAGACGCACCGATAATGACCAAAGGTTTTGTCTGCAGATAAAATAAGGAGGAAACAAATCGAATATGAGCACCCAGCTATGCGTGGATTATTTCGTTCGCCCATACATTCTATAGTATATCGGTGCACAAAACTGTGAGTGTCGGGGTTGTTTGACAAAATGGCTATGGTTATCGAACCGGACCTAGTTTATTGAACTCGAACCAGTTACGAAGCGGGCCTCAAATATTGCCAATGAAAAAGCATACAGTCCTAATTTATAAGAGAAACCCTCTTACTGATGCCAAGGATACGAGAGAAAGAGAGAGCAACGATATGACCTTTCACTTTGGATGACCAATGCAGGGGACAATCACTTTCATAGTATGCATCAGTTTCGTTTGCCGTTTTCCGCACTGTTTTGATTATCTGCACTTTTTTAGATGGGGATAGAAAATGTATCAGTGCAGAAACAATTCTCCTCTGTACATTTTCATAATTTCTTCCTCATGAAGCTAATAAAAAAATATCTCCTCGGGAAAAAATTCACCAAATGTACTTTGCTTCTTCTCCTAAATTTAATCTTTTCGCTGCGTCTTTAGAGCCCTTCCTCCTCTCCCTCCTCTCTTCCTTGGTTTCTCTTTCACATTCCGCCGCATATAGTAATGTTTTTCTCGTAATTTTATCGCCTGATGTTGTCACAGTTTATTGAAAACATGTGGGCACGATGTTTAACTTAACACAGTGGATTTCCAAGTCAAGATTTGTCTTCTTCTAAATTTCCTCCGCTTTCACCCCAGTTTTACGTGGCGATTAAATGGCAGGTTGGGAACGTCTCCGGGATAGGGCACACTTCACGCAACACCCTTGGGGATTTATGGCACGACTAATTTGAGAATAAAAAAGAAAATAAATAAAAATTCTCACCTTGCCGCACTTAGCTCCCAACACATGCACACACTCGGTTAACCCTAAGGCGAGAGGCTTGATAATTGACTTGCGCCTGGAAACAAGAAAGCCAAGGACGAGTATCCCTGTTTCGGAAATACACCTGATGGGGAGTGGGATCTTAAAAGCTTCCGTAGCCGCCCCAAACTCCACGAGAAGGCACGATGCGAATGCAAAAGAGAGAAAGACGCATGGTGCTCGAGAGCTCCCACTACCAACACAGGGAATGAGTAAAATTCCGCATTACACAGGTGCGTTAAACGACCGAGTCTGAATGAGAGAATTAGGATAATCAGTTAATGCTGTATTTATGAGTCTCGTTTTTCCCTGGTAAGGCTCGCGTCCTGGGCAAAAGGCGGATTAAACGCTTACAAACGCTCAAGATTTCAGAGACGACGTGGCAAATAGACGAGGCAATCAAAATTATGCGCCTTTCATCTGTAGAATTTCTTACGCAGAGCTTCGCGGAATAATTTTCTCGTTAGTTTGGGAATTACTTTCTCGTCCTAATTTGTGAACGTTTTAAATCAAACCGGTAATGTTGGAATCAGATGACCTCCTGGAGGAATCATGAAAACATATAGAAAAGAAAATAAATGAATTAGTTTTGAAAGAAATTTAATTTGCTCATCTTCCTGCACGGTTACGCCGGATTGGGCTTATATTTCCGCCATTTCTTATTAAACATTTTTTTTCCGTCAACCATCAATAGCGTAGATGAAAATAAACCCTACTCATAATTTTGATAGCCTTCAAAATGGGAGGCATCTGCTACATTTCCGAGGGTCCTCGGTGCGGATCCAGAGAATTTCTTCAGCTAAACCTGAAATTCGTGGTTTTCCGCTCGCCAGAACTTTCGCAGAAAATCGCAGGTGGGCTGAGGAAAGGAACTGGCTCTCCTGCTCTCAATGCGCAGCTTTCACACTCAGTGGAATTTGACCATCTAATTCACCCTCAAGCAGAGCACTTATTTGATCATTGAAACGCGAAATGGCATAAATGGTTGTGGCTTTTATATTCTAAACCATGACAACCTGCATCAAGATGCATTTAAAAAAATTGTCATATTTAAAGGAACTGCATTGGGATAGCGGGAGAAATAGTAGTTGCGTGATTCTCATAAGTAAGAGCGTGTCGAACTGTTAACTGGGTGTAATGGAATCCCGCTCGGTGCAAAAAGAGAGAGAGAGAGAGAGAGAGAGAGAGAGAGAGAGAGAGAGAGAGAGAGACCACTCTTTTTTATTTCTGATTTGATCAGAGGATAAAAGCGTACATTGAAGAGGAGGTTCAACGAGGAAGTCAAATGCGTACATACTTAGTCAAATGAAAAGGAATGATGGAGGATAAGAAATACCGCCCGAGAGGTAGGGATGGAACGCTAAAAGTAATCGATCTTGATTAGTCAAGAGGCTAATGAAGAAATGAGTCCTCGCATTGGATCTTAATGTGAAATAAGTTCAGATCGCAGAGTACCTGATGATGGTCTCGTTAGAATTACCAAGGAATAGTGCCTCTTTCCTAAGATTTCAGTTAGCATTCGGTTTTGAGGAATAATAAAACGAAATGGATGTGTAAGCAGTGTTAATTATTTCCAGAATAAGTCATGAAACAGCTTTGCGGAATTTTTCTATGAGTTTCACAGACCCGACGGTGGTTTTGACCCATTTTCTTACTTATTACAAGTGGACTAATTAATGCTATGCAATTATTCATTGACAATTAATCAAATTCGTTACAATCGTGGTTGAGAAGATGAAAATGAGAGAGAGTAATGTAATAAGTAATCATAATTAATCCTTCAAAATGACTCCTATTCCTCAGAGATGTGGTTGGGAAAATAAATTTGTGGAATACGATCTGCAAAGTGATCTCATTGGATTTGAGTTTGTCCTCCTAGATTCGTAATCTGAACAGCTTTCTGAGCGAAAAGGGCGTAGTGCACTGTGAGATCTGTGGAATATTAGATGGATAATTTTGTAATCAAAGCAACCAACATGAATACAATTCCTGCAAATGACCCTCGACATCGAGGCACTCACAAATAAGTTAACACATTTCTTGCTCAGCCTGCTGCTATCCTCTACACCCCCAACGTTAGCCCGACCGCAGAACAACCCCTAAATTGTAGAGAAAAACGAAATTGGTTGATTAGGGAAACTCAGAATTTTTTGCACATTGCAAAGTTAATAGTCAAATGAAACATCCATTACTTGCATTGCTGATAGATTTCTGTGTATCAACTATTGGTTATTATAAGACTCGTGAGCAGGAATTTGCCGAACACTGTTTTATCTCTTGCCACTGATTAAGAAACACTATTGAGAATTACCTTGATTCCCTGTTGAGTATCATTTCATCAAAAGCGCGATCGAAGGAGGAAAGGGAGACACTTTCAAAGCATGATATCTTGGAATTAATATATGAGAAAGAGGCCATGTACGGGGAATAGGGGAGGTTGAAACGCAACTACAAGGAAAAAGTTAAAGAGGCAATGTCTCGATGGAGACTAAGGGGAATAATACCTGTACATCGGTCGACCGCGGAATCCATTATAAGAGAATGACTGGGCATTATTTAGCGCTTTAGTACTAATTATTAAAATGCACCACATGGATGTATGTAATGTTAATACTGTTGTTTTGGTGTTAAAAAGAGAATTATTTCTTTCTCGCTAATTTTTCGTCAACTACAGAAATACTCGGCGTAAGCGACTGGCAAATTTATTCTTAAAATATGAGAAAAACCTACGTAGTCATATCTCGGTGAAAAATGCATGAAAGTTTTTAAGGAGGTGTTTAATTTGTTTCTTTAAATATTTTTATTTTTATTATTTGCATCGTGTGTCGATCTTTACCAAATGAGTCTTCGAAATGTTGTACCATGTTGAATTACACCCATAGATATCATTTGGCAGAAATAAGAATCTCGCGTCGATAAAGCTGTTTAAAAACCATGGACAAACGCTAAGTTGATATTTACTACAAATATTATGGTGCCGATCATAATTTTTGGATTGGAAATTTGCATATTTTATTCGTTCAAATGCGGATGCTTTTGGATTTTTACCGATATTTTTAATTATTTAAGACAATTATCTCTTTAAAGATACATTTTTTCCAATTGCTGCGCTTTAATCTGATATGTAATGAAAAGAACTGTGTTTCCTACGATGGTATGAAAATACCTGAGGGGTCTGTTCAATATGCCGCAATAATAATGCGGAATTGAAGCATTTCACTTTCTGTATTACAAACGAAGGTTTCTCAGCTACTCCTTTGATGAAAATTTTTGAGATTTTCTTTTCTGAAAGGATCCACCGTATTTTGAATTTACATACATTCTGATGAAATAAGTGCATCTGGAAATGCTATAAAAGATAGGAGTTGTGTTTCTGTCTACATATGTTTATAAGTGGAATTTGGAAATTATGTTACATTTCAAAGTAAAGGCACCTATTTAGAGGCATGCATTCTGCAGTAGATGTTATTGTCGGTGGCAGAGGAAATTCAAATTAGTGCCGTATATACGAGTAATAGTTACTAGAAATTATTGTCAAAACCAAAAGTATTCCTCAAGTGGGGAATGGATGGCTCCCATGCCCCCTCTTCTTGGATCTGCCCTCGGTTGAGGAAGGAAGCACGACGCAATCTTGAGAAACAGAGTATGAGACGGCTGAGTCACCCATTGCGGAAGTGGTGAGATCGAGGATCGCGAGACCCATCCACCAATCCGCAACTCGTGGTAGAATTTTCGCTTCGGAGAAAAATTTCGGCGTCACTCTCATCCAGTACATTTTATCACCCCCGAAAACGGAGTAGATTCGTCTCGAAAAATATCACGCAGTTGCCGTGAGAGACCGAAACCGTGAACGGAATATTTATGATCTGCTCGGAATAAAATTCCACCGCGAGATAAACGTGGAGGCGGGGAGGATTACTTTTAAGAACAGAACTGACGGAACATAAAACTCACGATCGTTAGTGGGTCTCGAAATTCTTGGATGGATTTCGCGCGCGGCTCTCAAAAAAGATTTCAGGGGGTGGGCTGGGGTTCACCCTCGCCACGAGGACCGTGCGGGACACCGCCGTGCACAGGTCGTTCGCCCGCGGGTCTCGCTCGCTTACCTTCTGCATCTTGCCGGAGACGCCCGCGTTGGTCGCCGAGCAGACGAAGACGGCGAAGAGTGTCGTCGCGGCCAGCGTGGACAGCCGGCCGAGAGGCCGACCTTCCGCCGCGGGGTCCGCCATTGGCCAGCCGGAGATGTGAAGGGAGAAAAAGAGAGAGGGAGCACCCGTTCGTGTCGCGTAAACGTTTTATAGTGTTCCCCGCACCGCACAACCTGAGTGACTGGAGGATGCCGCTGCGAAGACGAGATGTTTGACTCCTCTTAATAGAGAAGAGGGTGCGTCGGGGTAGGAGGGGCGGACGGGGAGGGGAGGGGGATGCCGAGGAGAGAGGGAAGGGCCGGAGGAGGATGAGGGGGAGGGGATGGAGGGAGAGGGGGGGAAGGAGTTGGAGGAGGTTTGGGAGGGTGCGCGGCGATGCTACGAGGAGGAAGGGGGAATTGGAAAGATTAAGGAGAGATATATAGAGAGGGAGAGAAATGTGAGAAAGATGCTTGAAGGACTGGTGACACAGAAACCACCAAAGGACCCTCCCACCACACTGTATGTGTGTTTATGTGTGACCCCTCCACTCCTCTTTCCGCTCACTCGCGCACGAAAAAACCCCCTTCCCCAGGAGATCACCGCCGCACCTCACGTGGTGCACCCCCGGACCACTCCCGAAAACACCGCGTGGCGGGGGGAAACGATGTCCCTCCTCCACTCTCTTTTCCCTCTCCGCCTCCTTTGTTCTTTTCCGCCGCCGCAACCACTATCTCCTTCCCTCCCGGCCTCTCTCTCTCTCCCTATTTTTCCCGCTCTCTGTCTTCGAACCCTTTCCTCTCTGTCTATGATCTTGAAAGAATTCGGACGCGTCCCCCCCCTCGGGACATCACCAAACTCCTCGCCGGCGTCCGGTGCCCCGCCGCTCACTCTCTCTCCCCGACCGCCCCCCGTTTCGACTCTCGTCCCCGCCGTAAGCTTCCCCCACCCCCGCGGCTGGTCAACCCCAAAACACTCCGCACGCTCCGACGGGCGCCGCGAAGCACGCCCTCCACCTCCACCGCCCCCACCTCCTCCTCCACCGCCACAATGCGTCTTCTTCCGGGGTTTCGCAGCGAGCTCTCCACTTCCACTCCGCTCCCTTCCTCTCGATGCAAGCGGGGGAGAAAAGGGGAGGGATCGGAGGGAGGACCTGTGGGAGATGAAAGAGAGAGAGAGAGAGATGGGACGAAAGGGATGAGCCCTACGAAGTCCTTGAGGGGGAAGGGAGGAGTGAGGGGGTGGGTGGATGTGGAGGAGGGCGCGTGGAGGAAGGAGGAATGGGGAGAGAATGGGAGAGAAGAGTGGGTGGGTGTATTCTCGGTGACAAAAATGTGAGGGGGGTAGTTATATGTATATATTTGGGTATGTATATATTTGGGTATGTATATATGTGTGTATTTATTCCCCTCTCCCTACGAACGGCACTCCCTCCCCAAGAATGGCGGGGGGGGTAGGGTAGGTTTTTAGGCGGGCTCTCGGGGGGAAGGAGGTTACGCGGAGAGGCGAGGCGTGAGAGAAGGCGTGGTGGTCGTGTCGTCCCGTGCAAGTCGGAGGGCAAACTGCTGTGAGCGACGTGTTATAGTGGCGGCGGTCGGTCGGCTGGGAGGAGGAGGCTACCCTTTGGGAGTGGGGCCGGGGATGAGGGAAGGGAGAGGGAGGGAGAGTGCGGTGGTGGGGTGGAGTAGAGGGAGGGGGGTTTATCGGGAGGGATGAATGGGAGGGGAGTGAGCGGAGTGGGGGGGATTCGGTGGGGTGAGGGAGTGGGGGCGAGAGAGGGAGGGTAAGGGAGGAAGAGGGGTGGGGTGGGACGGGGAGGGATTATCGTAGCGCCAGACGGGGGCGAGTGGGGAGGGTGGGAGGCCGGTAGTGGCGGTGCAAAGAGGGGTAAGAGGATGGGAAAATGGAATGAGGGATGAATAGGGAATGGAGTAGGAGGAGGGAATGGAGGAGGAGGAGGGAATGTCGGAGTGGAAGCGGGAATGAAGCGAGGGAACAGGGAAATGGGATGTGATGGTCTTTTTTCTCTCAGCAGAAGGAAGACTTTTATTTTACTTTAAAAATATTACGTTGCGTGAAATATGCAGTGCCCTCAGGAGACTGCCTGGCATCCTGAGATGAGAGCAATCGATTGCTGTTCTAGGGTTTTGAAACAGTCAGGTACTATATAGTGCCATGCCAGGATATGCGGTGCCAATTTCAAAGTATCACAGTGTTTTTAGTAGCATGTCAATAAGTAGAATGTAGATACCAGAGAGCAAAGAACTTTGGTATTTGAGAATACTTTTGGAGGCTTCGTAGAGACATACCGTTTATTGTCAACGTTGCGGAATGAGTGCGCAGTCGTTAATCCCTGGTTTTTGGTCGTTAGATTTATCACTGTTCCTCTCATAGTTGAAACGAAGTATGTCTAACCATTCAATATTCTCCTTGTCTTCGTAAACTACCCAGTCTTTGAGATTTTCTCATTCCATTTTTTTATTTTCTTTATCGAATACCCATGATGGGCGTGGTAGCTCATTGGGTAGTGCACAGGGCCTAACAAAAGGGCCCGAGTGACGCCTCTGGTCACCACCAGCTTCACCCAAGCTGCGAAATCTTTCTTGAACCATATCTTCATGTGGTTACTACAGAAAGTGGCGGCGGCCCTCCTACTTTGATGGTTGAATTTCTCTGGCAATTAAACTTGTTGGGTAAGCTCTTCTAACCTTACGTATCAAACCAACGTTTGGGTTCTGCTGTGTTAAACAAATACGCAATGCTATTATTCCTCTCTGAGTTTGGATTTCATGAGTTTTCATGAGAAAAGGTTTGGAGTAGTTATGCATTAAAACGGAATGCACACCTTTAACGCATTTGAACGAGCGTTAACCCTCGTGCATTCAATCGATCAGACTCGCGTAATATTCCCGGATCCTCCGGAAATTTAAAATTACGCAATGACAGTAACGGAGTTTCGAATGACACTTTTCATCCCTTTGTAAAAATTTAATCCCACGAGTCTGTTTTCTCAGTTTTTCTGGTCACGGAAAGGGCCGAAAACCGCTAAGAATTTTGCAAGAAGCGCAAAAAAGACTAATAACCACCGACGGAAAAATTAGTATTTTTTTATTTTCAACGGAATTATATCATCGTTTCGAGCGAGCAGCAGAGCACTTGACTGTAAGAAGGTTAAGGATTCCTGGGAAGAAGCAGAAGGAGTGGAACGGAAAATGAAGTAGCAGAATGGTCCCAAAAAATAGGATTAAATATTCATATCAACTCGGGGCATACGTCTTAAGATAAAGAATTGAAAAGCAAATGAATAACGCCCATTTTATTTTAGTGGTATCACTTTTTTGGGGGAGTTTGAGAGACTTCAAAGTTTTCAACGTGGCGAGGTCTCAGCAAACGCAAAGAAGGCACCTAAATATATCACTAAAAAAGATTGAGGAATTATGTTACATTTAAGAAGTACATATAATTTTGACCCTTTTTTTGGAACTAAGAGGCATTCATTGCATCACATGTAATTGAAATTGCTCATTATTGCTAATTGAAAGATTTTTACTTTTGAATTATGATCGTCAGATAAGATTGTTCATATGTGAAAGAGAGTTTACGTTATGAGATTAATCGAAAATTTCAATCATGTGTAACGAAATTGCCCAAAATAAACATGTACCATTAAAAATAAGTAAAATAACTCTAGCCAATAAGCCTGTAGCTATGGGAGGACGCCCTGTGGCAGGGATTGTTAATTTTTACGGTATCTGTAAAAATCCTTGGGAGAACATCTTGGTGGTGGGCGTGGTAGCTCATTGGGTAGTGCACAGGGCCTAACAAAAGGGCCCGAGTGACGCCTCTGGTCACCACCAGCTTCACCCAAGCTGCGAAATCTTTCTTGAACCATATCTTCATGTGGTTACTACAGAAAGTGGCGGCGGCCCTCCTACTTTGATGGTTGAATTTCTCTGGCAATTAAACTTGTTGGGTAAGCTCTTCTAACCTTACGTATCAAACCAACGTTTGGGTTCTGCTGTGTTAAACAAATACGCAATGCTATTATTCCTCTCTGAGTTTGGATTTCATGAGTTTTCATGAGAAAAGGTTTGGAGTAGTTATGCATTAAAACGGAATGCACACCTTTAACGCATTTGAACGAGCGTTAACCCTCGTGCATTCAATCGATCAGACTCGCGTAATATTCCCGGATCCTCCGGAAATTTAAAATTACGCAATGACAGTAACGGAGTTTCGAATGACACTTTTCATCCCTTTGTAAAAATTTAATCCCACGAGTCTGTTTTCTCAGTTTTTCTGGTCACGGAAAGGGCCGAAAACCGCTAAGAATTTTGCAAGAAGCGCAAAAAAGACTAATAACCACCGACGGAAAAATTAGTATTTTTTTATTTTCAACGGAATTATATCATCGTTTCGAGCGAGCAGCAGAGCACTTGACTGTAAGAAGGTTAAGGATTCCTGGGAAGAAGCAGAAGGAGTGGAACGGAAAATGAAGTAGCAGAATGGTCCCAAAAAATAGGATTAAATATTCATATCAACTCGGGGCATACGTCTTAAGATAAAGAATTGAAAAGCAAATGAATAACGCCCATTTTATTTTAGTGGTATCACTTTTTTGGGGGAGTTTGAGAGACTTCAAAGTTTTCAACGTGGCGAGGTCTCAGCAAACGCAAAGAAGGCACCTAAATATATCACTAAAAAAGATTGAGGAATTATGTTACATTTAAGAAGTACATATAATTTTGACCCTTTTTTTGGAACTAAGAGGCATTCATTGCATCACATGTAATTGAAATTGCTCATTATTGCTAATTGAAAGATTTTTACTTTTGAATTATGATCGTCAGATAAGATTGTTCATATGTGAAAGAGAGTTTACGTTATGAGATTAATCGAAAATTTCAATCATGTGTAACGAAATTGCCCAAAATAAACATGTACCATTAAAAATAAGTAAAATAACTCTAGCCAATAAGCCTGTAGCTATGGGAGGACGCCCTGTGGCAGGGATTGTTAATTTTTACGGTATCTGTAAAAATCCTTGGGAGAACATCTTGGTAGAGTGTTGAACTAAAATGGCCAAAGTAGTAGGGACATAAAAGAATAATTGCGTTAGGCAAAGAAGATTCCATAAGGAGAGTGAAATTGATGACAGGGACGTTAAGTAAGGATGTTAAGAAAAGACTCGTTAAAACTTTGATAAGGAGCGTGGTTTTGTGCGGCGTGGAAAATTGGTCGTTGAAGCAAGATGATAGGCGTAGATTTGAGGTTTTTGGAATATGGGTGTAAAGAAATATGGAGAAGGTAAAGTGGGCAGAAAGGAAAACAAACCCAAGAGTTTTTAGGTATTTTGGGGGAGGAGAGAGAATTGGGAAAATTGTAAAGGAGGCGGAGAAGGTGTATATGTTAAAGCATTGCTAATAGCGAAGATATGAAGAAGAAGAAAGAAGGCTATGACAGGGACGAGAACCTTAGGCGTATGAGGTAAGGGAAATAAAATATACATGCTAAACCGAATGAAGGGAGATAGAATGATTGAGGAATCAAAAAATTTATTGTAGTGTGGGGTGCCAGGTTGGGCCTAGTTTGGGCATAATATACCAACGGTTAGCCTCTAACCTTTCAATTTATTCCTAAAATGGTAAACTGTCTATAATAACTATAAAAATAAAGAAAATCACCCCTCACTAAAACATTATAAATTACATTTTTCGGAAATGCGGCGTAATTTAAATATAATTTTTGATTCCTATCACTCTCCGGGACGCGAAAAAGAAAATCAACATCAAAATGTCATACACCGCCCGCCAAACATCATTGTTCTGAAGCGGAAGGGACCTGGGGAATACGCAGGTAATTCATTTAAAGTCCTTTCAACTATAGCAATTAAACCCGAAGACTGGCCAGATAAGTGCGGGCAGAGCTAGCGTCGCACTAATCCCTACAAATTGGGTTATAAGTCTAAGGTGTATGATCATGTAATAATCAATCGTTCCCTCATTACAATATTTTTAATAGAACACCAAATGCGTCCTTTGCTTAAGTGTCATAAATAATACTTACAATGCATTTTATCAAATATAATATTTGTAAAATATGCGTGTACAATTCCGCATTTATAATCTTGATGGTCCAAATTTTTTTTGTCGGTTTTATTCTGGGAAATATTGACATATTTAGACTCGTAGAAGTAGCGGTTTAGGTGACCAGCGGACGATGAAAAGGGTTTCGTAAATTTTTCGGACAAAAGTCATACTGCCTGGACCTGAAACCGGGCCTCCCACTTTTCGGCTTCAGATCCCGGTTGTTATCATCCATATATGTTTCCTTATGCGAGATTTCCCATATCTGAGTGTTCCGAGGGCTGTAATTTCAAGGGCAAAAGACAGGGATCGGAAACGCTTTTTGACGAAGGAGCGTGGGGTTGAAATGTCGTAGAACTGGATAGTCGTAGGACCGGAATGCCGTTGGCCGGGAATGTACTAGCGCTAAAATGTCGCGGGGCTACAATGACCAAGGCACTACGGATGAAACCCACGAAACGGTGCTGCAGTTTGAAGTCAAGTCATGGATAGGAATGATAATAACGCTAAAACCAATATCCATGATCGCGCCCAAGTATCCTTTCCTTGTTCAGACTGCTGCTTCCCAGGAATATTTAGATCCCAGAAAAATCGGATTGTTTTTGGTTTCGGTGAAATTCATCCGCGTTGGTTGGAGACGAGTATCTCTCGTCCTTTAGCCGAATTACCCACTACTTAATGAAAACAAATCAACCTTTTTAAAACTAAGGACAAAAATACTCTAGAATGGCATGGATGAATTTTTAAATAAATTTTTATTTAAAATTTGATTTTCAATTTAAATTTGACCACTGTCATTGTCTCTTACCTTAATTCGCGCATAAAGTACACATTAATAAATTTAATCCTAAGGCGTGGTTATTTTAATGCACATAATTGATACCCATTATGAAAATAACGTTTTTAATGTTTCACAATTTTATTGGACGATTAACACGACGAATTTCACTACACTTAAGCCTAAAAATGCTTGCAGCAGTGTAGTAGTAGTTATACTCCTTGTCCATTAATATTGTAAAACACCACTTAGCTCATATACACTGTGGATAAGATGTAATTTTACTTTATCTACACCAGAAAGGATTTTATATTTTGCCCAGCAAATCCTGATAATTTTCTTTTCTCTTAATTTCCATCCTTCTCTTCTTTCTCAATTTTTCACTCCGTTTTTGTTTCAAATTATCTTCATCTCTTCCCACAGACGGAAAAGGACCATATCCCTGCACCATACTCAACATTAATTTACGCTGGTTTACCTATGGCACAAAGGTAATTATTATGACCCAACATTATCTGGGCAGATTAGACCAAGAAAGAATATAAAGGGGATAAAATTCAGTACAGATAAATACATACATTCGTAATTTCTCCGGAAGATCAGGAATCATAACAGTAACAAAATCGAAGTCATTGTAGCTTCATGCGCGAAACAGATTAAAAGTTACGTGAACATTTAATCAATTCATGAGGGTACATAGCAGTGTATATTAGTTCCTTGTATATGTATCCGCATGTGCAAAAGTAAAAATTCAGTTTGTATGAATGTATACAATTGTCTGGGTGTGTATAAGCATTTTTTTGTTGAATTTGCATTTAGTTGCACTTAATTTTTACGGGTGGTGTTAAAGCATCCATAGCGGGGTATTTTGTAAATGTAGACGTAAGGTAGCGCCGTGGAGAAAGCGGCCTACATCTCGATTCAGGAACCGCCCTTCTTATGCTTGACGAAATTAATATAAAATGTGAGTCAATGATCTGGATTGAGATGAAGGACCACAGATTTAGGCAGGACAGAATGTGATTGACTGGACGAAGGGGATGACAAGGGGGGAGGAGCGGGTTTAATATGAAACAAGGGTGTAGAGGGGAAGGTGTTGGTTGAGCAGGACAAATATCGGGCGGGAGGGAGTGGAGAAGTAATGCAAGAGGAGGGAAGGGTGGGGAGAAAGAGGCGGGTGGAGAAAGGTTTTTGTCGTTCAAAAAGATCGGAAGGGAGGAAAATTCGGGACATTCACAACCATGAAGACTGGGGAAACGCATAAAATGGGAGATATTTTCGTTTCGGGATGCTTAGGGAATTCAGTTGGTTAAATCAGTTTTCGACATTTTACAAGGGAACTGTTATTTTGAGCTGCACAACTGAATATTTACTGCTGCATATTTAATAAAATACCTTGAGGTGGCAGAGAAGTGTTACGATATTATTATAAAATAAATTAAAATAATATCACCTGAGTAAAACGGTATGGGAGAACTCAGTGCTGAATTATATATATATATATATATATATATATATATATATATATATATATATATATATATATATATATATATATATATATATTTTTTTTTTTTTTTTTTTTTTTAAGGTTATCTACCGGTTAAGGTAGGTTTTTCGATGGACACAACTACCAAACAAATATTTTGTGACTACTAACAAAACACAACCCTAAATTCTACTCTACACCAGGTCCCTCTTCATCTCTGAGTACTTTCTTCCTCCCTTCATCCCGTCAAACATCCCTATCCTGTTCCTTCCCTTTCCTCTTTTGCCCAACATTCTACCCTCTATCACAGTCTTCAACATCCCACTGCCGGTCAACACCCCCTTCATCCACTTTTCCTGCCTCCATAGGATTGCTCCCAACAAACCCCTCTCTTCGCCCACCATACCAAGTACTTCCTCATTTCTTTTCTTCTCTGTCCATTTCACCTTCTCCATTCTTCTCCACACCCACATTTCAAAAGCCTCCAGTCTACGTCTATCCTCCTGCTTCAATGACCACGTTTCCGCGCCGTACATAGCTACGCTCCATATCAAAGTTTTTACGAGTCTTTTCTTAACATCCTTACTCAAAGTGCCCGTCATCAACTCCCTCCTCCTCGTGAAAGCCTCTTTGCCTAGCGCAATTCTTCTCCTTACCTCCCTACTACTTTGACCGTGTTGGTCCAAAACACTACCGAGATACGTAAACTGTTCTACCTGCTCTAGTTTTTGCCCTCCTATTTTAATGTTAAGCTTGCCCTTTTTCTTTCTAGAAAATCGCATAACCTTTGTTTTATTAATGTTGATTCTCATCCCATACCTGTCGCACTGAATTTCCAATTCACTCAGCAATGCTTGCAGCCCCTTGGCTGACTGACACACTAAAGCTTGGTCATCAGCAAACCTAACTGATTTTACGAATTCCCCGCCCACTTTCATTCCTACCTCTAGTTCTTCCCATGCCTCTTTGATCATTTCCTCTGCATACAGGTTGAACAGCAACGGTGATAATGGGCAACCCTGCCTTACACCCCTTCCTAACACTGCCCATCCTGACTCCCCGTTTCCCACCCGCACCTGAGCAGTCTGAGACATGTACAGGTTGCGGATTAGCCTCCTTTCCCTCCAATCTATTCCTATTTTCTGCAATATACTCATTAGTTTTTCCCAATTCACTCTATCAAACGCTTTTTCGAAATCTACGAAACAGGCAAATACCTCCTGGTTGTGTTCTATATTCCTCTCGATTAATAACCTCATTACTGCAATGGCATCACGCGTACCTCTCCCCTTCCTAAACCCAAACTGATCATCCCCTAAGTAATCATTTGCCCTACTCTCTATCCGTTTGTTTATGATCCTGAGAACAACTTTAGCTGCGTGGGATATCAAACTAATTGTCCTATAGTCCTCACATGACGTGGCCTTTACCTTTTTCGGAATCGGAACTAAAACTGCTCTCACAAAGTCTTCCGGCCAGATTCCCTCCTCATAAATGCTACGGATCAGCCCATATAGCCTCTTCCTCCCACATTTTCCTAAGCATTTTAAAAGTTCCACGGGAATGTTATCCACCCCCACGGCCTTATTTAGTTTCATCTCCCTTAATGCCCTTTCTATCTCATGGTCTAGTATGCCTGGACCTAAGCTGTCCTCCTCTACGTCATTTTCTTTTTCAATGTCTAACTTTGTTGGTCTGAGTTCTTTACCATACAGTTCTTCTATATACTCCTTCCATCTCTCTTGGATCTTTCCTGCGTCAACTATTACCTTACCCGCCTTATCTCTAACTATTAGCATAGCTCTTCCTTTCTTACTTCCCGATAACGATTTAACTTTGCTGTACAGCGCACCGATTTCGCCCTTCCTCTGGAGACTTTCCATATCCTCGCACTGCGTCTTCCACCATGCGTCTTTTGCCTTATTTGTTGCCCGCCTCAATTTATTGTTCAATTCTTTGTACTTCATTTTGCCTAATTCTGTATTTATATTCTTCCATTTTCGCCGCTCATCCATTTTTGTAATCATCTCATCCGTGATCCATGGTTTCCTAGTCCTTTTAGCGTTAACGGTTCCAATAGTGTCTTTTTCGGCTTTAGACAACCCTTTTTTGATCATTTCCCATTCTTCTTCGATAGTAATAAGCCCTTTACCATCCTCCATTATTTTCTCTACCGCCTGTTTGTATTCCTTCCTTTTCAACCCATTTAATGCTTCTACATTCCATTTTCTAACTCGCCGCCCCTGCATTATCTTTTTGAAACGTACGCTACATTTCATAACAACTAAATTGTGGTCTGAGTCCGCATCCGCTCCCGGAAAGCTGTGGGAATTTATCACACTATTCCTAAACCTGTGTCTAACCAGGATATAATCTAGCTGATATCTTCCTGTGTCACCTGGCATTTTCCATGTATACCTGCGTCTTTTGTGGTGTCTAAACCAAGTGTTGGTGATGACTAACCCCTGTCTCCTGCAGAACTCAACTGCTTTCTCCCCGCGGTCATTCCTCGTGCCTAAACCGTAGTCGCCCACCTCATCACCATCTCTTCCTTCGCCTACCGTCGCATTCATATCCCCCATCACTATCAAATGTTTCCCTGCTGGAACACACGCGATCATGTCCTCTAACTGATCGTATATCTTATCGACCTCTTCTTCCTTATGGTTGCTCGGTGGCATGTATACCTGAATTCATACCAGCTAGGGTGATAAAACATTTAGCTCCAAACATTGCCCCGTACCTTGAATTTATATTTAACAAATCCCTCACAGAGTGCAAAGTACCTAAGATTTGGAAAACCGCGCAAATAACGCCTATTTTTAAAAGTGGTGACAGGGAGGATCCCAGTAATTACAGACCTATATCTCTCACTTCTATCTGTTGTAAAATCTTAGAGCACATAATTGTCAGTTCAATAATGAGACACCTTGACAATATTAACTTTTTAAGTGACAATCAACACGGATTCAGGAAAACCCGCTCCTGCGAAACCCAATTAGGATTATTTACACATGATTTACTTGTATCTGGTGAGAGAGGTAGGCAAGTGGATGCCATCTTCTTAGATTTTCAAAAGGCATTTGATAAGGTCCCACATGGTAAACTCATTCATAAATTAAAGGTCGCGGGTATAAACAAGGGCGCTATAAGTTGGGTTAAAGATTTTCTTTCAGAGCGGGAACAGAGGGTAGTCCTTGATGGCGCTAGTTCCGACAGCGTTCGAGTCACGTCGGGGGTACCTCAGGGAAGTGTGATCGGGCCGTTACTTTTCTTGATTTTTGTTAACGATTTGAACCGCGAAGTGAAAAGTAACATTAGGATGTTTGCGGATGACACGGTGATCTATCGGGAGATATCTGGGGATGAGGATCGTTTTATTCTAGCGCAGGATTTAGATTGCATTACTAAATGGTGTTCTAACTGGGGATTGACTCTAAATTATAATAAATGTTCAGTGGTAAATTTCTTTAAAAGATCAACGGGATTTGCTTACAAATTAGCTGGAGGTGACCTAGCAGTAGTTGATACGGTAAAATACCTAGGTGTCACATTCACTAAAGACTTAACTTGGGGGACTCACATACGTAAAGTCTGCGGTCAAGCAAATAAAAAATTGGGATTCATTAGACGCATTGTCGGCAAAAGTGACTCAAAGGTCAAGGAACGTTGTTACCACGCTCTTGTAAGGCCTCATTTAGAATACGCATGCAGCGTGTGGGACCCGAGTGAAAAAGGTCTCATTCGGGAAATTGAGAAGGTTCAACGCCGGGCAGCCCGTTTTGTAAAAAATTCCTACGATAAAACGCAAAGCGTTACCGAAATGCTCATGGATTTGGGGTGGGAATCATTAGAAGAGAGACGATTCAATGCAAGACTGAAATTATTAAATAAATTCAGATCCGCGTGTTTCAGCACCGAGGTCTCGCAGATTATTCGTACTCCTACATACATTGGTCGCTTGGATCATGCATATAAAATTCGGGAAATAGATGCCAGGACTAGCCGACTCAAGGACTCCTTCTTCCCACGGACAATACGGGATAGCAACTGTAGGATTATAGATAGTAAAAATTCCACTTGCCACCCTCAGTGTCTTAAAAATAATTAGTTCTACTTAAATGCATGCTCCTCCACTAACCTTATGTGTTTTGTTATAATAACCCATTCTTTCCGCATGATATCATTCGTGTTCTGTTCATCTGTTTTTAAGTTTCCCTTTCAGTCCCTCTTCCCTCCCGGCGGGGGGAAATTCCTGCTACCTGCAACGTTGGGTCGAATTCCCTTCCTTTTACTGTCTCTTTGGGGGGTTGAGTGTTTTTTGGTGCATTTTCATGTGGTAGTGATGTTTCACATTCTTGCTTGTTGTGTCCTGGCTTGCGTGTTTTAGGATGGCTTTCGTGCTGTATCCTGGGGTGCAGTTTTTTGTTGTTTTGCGGTGTATGTGTTTGCATGAGTATTGGATGGAGGGAGTTTTGCATGAGTGTGTGCGCTGCTGGGGTGTAATTTTCCGTGTTGTTTTTTGCATGTGGTATTTTTCGTTTTTACGGTTGGTGACCTAACACCCCCCGCCACACGCCCTTGCGGCGGCTTGCGGGGTATTATGTAGATGTAGATGAATAATAACTAAGTTCGTCGGTTCTGCTTTTATCTCCACTAGTAGTATTCTATCCGTTACCTGCTCTATGTTGACTACGCTTCTTCCTACCTCTTCATTTAATACTATGGCAACCCCTCGTTGGCTCTCGTCCCCACCGCTGTATATTATTCTATACTTATCACTCCAGTAATCCCCGCTATCTTTCCATCTCACCTCGCATAGACCTAAAATATCTATATTTCCCCTTTCCATCTCTCGCTTAACATTCTCCAATTTCCCTGTCCTCATCATTGTCCTAACATTCCACGTTCCTATTCTAACTAATTTTGTCTTCTTCTCCTGCGTCTTCTGTCCTGCTGCTGCTGGTTTTCCCTTGCAAGGGTTTCGTGGGATGACGACCGCGGAAGCCTTGCCTCCCCCGCTGCCGGGCACGACACACGGCCGATTGGGCCAAGCCCCGTGGTTGCCAGGACTCAAATTATCTCTATTGTCCATCATATTTTTCTAGGGAATGATAATTGAGGTGGTTTCCCGTTGCCTTCCTCAATAGTGTTTTTAACGTGACACCATCACTTACTGGCCGCCCCACTGGGGTCAGACGCCATTGCAGCCGCCTCACTGAGGAACAGACGCTGCGTGGACTACCTTTCGTCTGGCTCCTAACCTTCGACCTATCTGGCATGGGTGACCCTACCAGGAGCAATAATTATTACTCCCGCCAGCACAGCTCTAGGGGTCATCGGAACGCACAAGCCCTTCCACCACGTCAAGGTTATATATATATATATATATATATATATATATATATATAAATATACCTGTATATATATACATACACACATATATATATATATTTATATTTCCGCTGGTAATCTTCTCGACTCCAACTTCTTCACTGTTCCTGTGTTTGTCTTTTATATGTGCTCCTATTCCTTATATCTATTTCGATGTGAATGAATACAGGTATGAGTTCGCCATTGGACGGCTTTTGTGTTTGAAAGTACCGGCTTGTATATATGTATATATGTGTGCATTCAATACGTATGTATATGTATATATATATGTATACACATAAATGTGCACATTTATTAATATATATATAAATATATATTTATTTATATATATCATATTTGGACGGCACAATAGAATATATATATATATATATATATATATATATATATATATATATATATATATATATATTGTACAATACACAGTAACACACAATATAGAAACACAAAAAAAAAGAACACTCACACGTATTTTCTTGATATTTCGACGGAAACAATTCGTCTTCCTCTGAAGATATAGAAGTATATATAATACGTAAAAGGGCACTCACATTTCAGAGAGTTTAAGTTTTCGGCCTTCTTCAGGTCAGACAGCTCATACATGTGTTTGTATTTGTACATATATATGATGTATATATATATATATATATATATATATATATATATATAATATACGAGGGGGGGACCCAAAAAGAACTTGTTAACCCAATTGTTATAGATTGTTTAGTTCTCGATACATTTAAATTAAATTTTGTTCACCTTCAAAGTATTCACCATTGACCACAATGCACTTTTCCAAACGGTGCTTCCATTGTTCGAAACATTTCTGAAATTCATCTATTTATCGGGATGTCCTTTAAGCCTTCAAGGGATATTTGTTTTACCTCCTCCACAGTGTCAAAACGCTTTCCTTTCATGTCCCTTTGAGTGAGTCTGGGGAACAAAAAGAAGTCACAGGGAGCTTGATTCGGTGAGTGGGGGGGTGGACAATCGATTTCATCCCGTTTTTCGTCAAACATTGCATCACGGAGAGGGCGGTATGAGCCAGCGCGTTGTCATGATGAAAGAACCAGTCGCCTGTGTGCCAAAGATCTGCTCTTTTCTCCCGGACACTCTCCCTCAATCCGTCCCAAATACCTACCGTGAGTCTTGAATGAATGAGAATAACACTATGACGATCTATGTAAAGATAAAAGTACCAAAATATATTATCAAGTAATAATCTAACAGATATTACGACTCCACTCCAATGATTCCTGGTAAAGTTGGAATTGCGCTTCCCTGGATTTGCTGGGTACAGAAGTTTGAAGAGAAGCGACGAATTCTCTGCCATTCATCTCATTAACAAAGGCGGGCGTTATTCGACCGGTACTGAAGTTCGATCGGATCGTTCTCTCTTTCATGAATGATAAACGTAGCCATTATGTTTTCAACAACCCTACTTTAGATTTGAAATACCATTTCTACCACGTAGACACAATTATGAATTTATTCTTAACAGAATGAATAGCCTTTTCCCGTCTATGACGACAAGTCTATGACGTGAAATACAAATATAGACATCATCTGGCTTACTACTGGGAAATTGCACTCCAAAAGGAATACAGTGACTAGTTCTGAGAGGGAGAGCTGACGCAGCAATTAATAACCGAAATTTCTTCGGAGTTTAAAGTTCAAGTTTGCAAGTTTGCTGTGTCCTCGGTAACCTGGCGGATTACCAATTTCGGCAGATTAACGTGGACCAAGGAATTCTTAGTGAAGTTTGGAAAGTATATAGATATATCTCCTGAATGCCGATTCAAATGGTATGAGTTGGCTGAACCTCAAAAAAACTTGGCTATGTAAGTATTATACCGTCAAATTCTCGTCGAAGAAAGAGGAGCCTACGAGGATGTACGTGGTCAGGAGAGAAAGATGATTTCAGAGAGAAGGGTGAAGAACGAGGGAAGGCTTGGAAATATCCAAATTGCGTTTTCCTACCAAGTTATTGCCACCACCGGAGGGGAGAATGTGGGGCACTTAGCGCACTTAGCAGGCACGCCCGGAGGAAAGAGTGAAACTGTGGGTTTTGCGCCCTTTCTTCGCCCCTTCCCGACTTATTATAATATAGAAAGGTGGCAGAAAATGGGACCGTGCTCAGGAATGGAAAACAGCGGGAATGCGAAGGGCCCGGGGCCGGTGGATTATGTTCGGAGTGCATCACACACTCCCTCATTTTTCTCCAGGGGCCCACTGGAAATGTGGATCGAGAGGAAAGGATGGAATTGAGGACTGGAAGGGTAAGAGTGAGGGGAGAGAAATGAAGAAATGGGAAGAAGAAGGAGTAATTGTGACTTAGTAGCAGAGGGGAGAGGGAAAGGGGGGGTGAATATAAACGGCTAGGTAATGCAGTCCTCAGACCCTCTACTTATGAGCCAAGCTCCCTCTATCCGCGGTGATATCGGGCTACTTTTCAAAGGTGAGGGTGGCGTTAACCCTGAGGAGGTTGGATCTTCACTGCACGAGTCCTAAGTACCACCTTAAGTTCATGCAATAACGACGAGGGATGGAAAGTAATTGTAGAAAACACCCATACCTGCGTATCTCCTAAACTACTATATGTCCGTACAGTTTTCAAAGCGTACAGTTATGTCGTACAGTTTTCTCTTAGGTTCTTATTTATGTTCAAAATATTCTCTAAAACTTATTTTAGACTAGTTTTGAGGCTAAACTCTTGAAAGTATGTTATTTTGCCTGTTTTCTCCCTAAAAATTATTTATAATCATTTAAAAAAGGCGGATAGGGACTGCTGTGTTAAGATTATTACTAATTTTATGCAATTGGACACACGATCTTCGTTTTTCGTGGGAACCGCATGTGTTTCTGCATCGCTAATGCATCATTCTTCTAGTGGCAGTCCTCCACCATCATGAGGATAGCATGTATAAAAACTTGGATAATTATTGTCGATTTTCAAAGAAACTAACGCGGTAAGACCTTGTTTTACCGTCGTCATTTGAGTGAGCTCAATTACAGCAGATAGAGGAAATTCTATAAAAATGATATCTCAATGCATCCTTCAGGCGTTTGAAAATCATACACGCAGGGTGTAGTGCCATTTCCTTTCTCTACGATAACATTCGGTTTGCCACGAGGTTCTATTTACCAGGAAAGTCAGTAAAGTTTGAGTTTCAAATAGTGTTTTCCACAGGGATCACATGGGGTTTTAACCCAGCAACATCAGGCCAGTTGCTAAAGGCTTTACCCACCGAGTTTATGACGTCTGACACTCACCACGCTACGCATCCAAAATTTGTCACCAGAGAAACGACGACAAGAGGATGACCACACTTCATGTTTACTATGTAAAATATTTGTGAAACGAAGCATTTTTACCCTAGATAGATGTAATCGCCATTGTATTTAGTTCACGGATTAAAGAGTAGGTTTTGAACAATATTTTGATATTTTAGTGGAAATCCCGATGATCCAGCTATAATCAATTTCCTTCTTTACTTCTTTAAATTTCTCCAATCTCTTTCATATCTACAAAAAGACCTGCCCTCATTTTCCCCCCTGCCGTCGCCGTCCACTGTTACACTGGAAACACACAGCCTAGCAGATAATATCGTTGAAATATTCATGCCAACTTTCTAAATTTACATTTAGAACCATTCATTTCGCTGAGTTCACTGGGGTGAAATGTATGCATCATCATCAATAATAGATTTTATGGGAGAATTGGAAAGGGGAAATACATTTCTCGTCCCCAGAAACGCATCCTGTGGGCGATGGGACGAATCAGAGGTAAAACGCTACGTTTGACAGATGAAAAAACAATTGAAAGCCGATCCACGCAAATCCGCTGCAACGATAATAATCCTCATTCATTGAGCAGACATTCCCACGCACAATACCGTTCCCTCTGGTGATGGTATTTTCGAGATTGGACTCAATACCTCAGCTTTAAGTGTAGTAGGCGATCGCGTTTGATCCTCTCATATCCCGATATTTGTCTTTAGGATAGTATCATATTATTCATAGATACGTAATTGCAATGAAAACATTTTTGTCCCATCACACAATTGGGTGAAAACAAGAGGGTATCCTTCACCCAACCTCTTTGCTCAGCGAGTTCTGGTGCCTGCTTCCGGAAGCACTTTTGTGTCCCCCACTTAAGAGAAGGACTGAAATGACATAATAAATTGAGTGAAACAATATATTACGCAATTTACCTGTATTTTTGCAGTGAGATGGTATGACGTACTACCGAGGAGTGTTGAACTTTGAATCAGGGACCTATGAATCGATATTTCTCCGTCAAATCAAATCTCAAATCGGATCGGAAATGAAGTTTGGAAATCAAATCGAATCACCTGAAATGTCATTTCTTTAAACGCCTCGCACAACTTTTTCTCTCTTCGTAAAAGAGCATCTCCGAAGCCAGCATTCGCTCTCAACAGTTTTTCTTATTTCTTGGTTAATATAGTAACAGTAATTTTATCTTTACTATCCATTTTTATTCATCAAAATAGCGTGCTCGAATCTAATTTCAGATTCATTTAAAGGACACTAAACTCTATCAAAAACCGTCCTGAACTGCTTTCGCCTATGGATTTGAGATTATTATGACGCACCCGTAAGCAGTCATAACTCTATGTGATTAGATTATAACGTCTATTCCCAAAAAGGCTGACAATATTGACCCGTTTTTGCTTGTCTATTTGATCAGAAACTGTTTCAAGTGTCGAAATTTGGCGCTTAAGTACGTAATAGAGAGACTTACCCGTTACAAGTCTTTCATGTTTTTTCAATCATAATACTGCGAAACGAAATGAAAAGAGTCAGAAAGAATGTGAAGCTTAAAGATTGTATGAGAATATAGGGTGTTGCTGTCTTTTTTCGTGTTAAGATGGGCGTAGATGGAGGGTATTACTTCAAATTTTACTTTTTTCGTCAATTGGTACCAATCCTTCATATATCATGTTTCCTGTCGGCTTCAGATATATCCAAGGGCTTTACGAGTACCATAATTCATCATCGGTATGGATAGGTTAATTATTTATCTTCTTCTAACTGATTCCGTCTAATATTCCGGCAACGAGTAACTTTAAGAGAAAATGAGTGTGGTCTAAATGTAGTGTAAACTTTTGCTCAAATACAGTGGAGAAATTTACTCAACGGAAATTTACTTTGTTGAGGAAACTCTACAGCTCGAAATTAAACTAATTAGCCTGAACATACAGCCTGTATACGTTATGTATTAATCGTAATTATTATTTGATATTGAATCCTTTATTTTGATTTTTGATGATCAGAAACTTAACACCGCTCCCCTTCTTAGCCTCACCAAATATGACATTAATTGAGATTCCTCTTTGCTATGAACTATTTCGCAATATACTAATGTCTATCTATTTCCATTCTGTCAAAAAGGCCTGTAGTTTTCCTTAATTTACCTTGCTTGCTTGACGTTCTACCCTCTATCACAGTCTTCAAATTCGATCGCAAATCAAAATGCCTTGCATCCACCTTCCTTTCCTCCTTAGGATTATTTCCACTAATAATCCTCTATTCTGCCCCGTAATTCCTGGTAGTTGCTTGATTGTTATATTTTCCGAAAATCTTACTGTATTTTATTATTTTCTAAAACCACGTCTTCAAAGTTTCCAATGTACATACGTCTATGATTTTGATGATGACTGCTGTGCCGTCGAAACGTCAAAAATACATATTTGAGTGTCCTTTCTTTGTGTTTTTATGTTTTAAAAATCTATAGTTTATATATATAATATATATTTGTATATATACGTAATATAATATATATGTATATAATACACATATATATTTTTTATTTATTTATGTATGGCCTCATATTACAGTATCTAACTAAAACCAATAGTAATTAACGTTTAAAAATCTAGACCCATGCTCATAATTCGTCCTAGAGAGAGGAAGAGCCCATCAAGGGGGTCTACAGCAAAGCCCTCTTACCTTCCCAAGACTCCGGGGAAGTTTACCGCGTTTGCATCTAGATCTTTTCTTGAAACCCCTATTTGCAGTTCACGGAACCCTAAGGTTTCGCGGAACACTTGCTCTATGGTAATGCGGGAGGGGAAAGGTGTTTTGGGGCCGGTAGGGGTGGACTTGGGAGGGGGATGAAGCAGGGAGAGGGGAGGGGACAGAATGGAGGAAGAGGGAAGGGGAAGTTTTGGGGAAGGAAAAAGAGTGCGGGGTAGGGCGATGTAAGGCACAGCGGTGGAGCGCGGCCACGGGGGAGGAGGGTAGAGGGGCGGAGGTGGGTTCTGGGGAAGGCAAACGAGAGAACAAGGAATATGCCGCAGAGCAGATTACGGGCGAGGGTGCTTGTTTAAAAAATGCGATTTCATGGAGGGAGGATGTGCGAGGAGACGGAATTAACCGCGGGACGTGGGAACGAGGAAGCATGGCGGGGCGTTGGCGAGATCGAACGCAATATACAGTGCGCATTTGTCGGGGTAATTCCTTAGAGATTCATATTCCATGGATACCTATACTTGTGCGTACATTTATACATGTATGTGTGTATATATATGTATATATATATGTATATGTATGTATGTATGTATGTATATATATATATATATATATATATATATATATATATATATATATATATATATATATATGTGTGTGTGTGTGTGTGTTTGTGTGTGTGTGCGCGTGCGTGCGTGCGTGTGTGTGTGTACATACCTGTACACATAATGCCACGATGGAACCACCTAGGGGAACATTATACAAAAGAGACGGCTCAGTAAAACATTCAAGATCGCATATAAACTTCTACTAACTCTTTCGGTGGTATATTCCACTGCATATCGTATATACATATCATGCAAATCTGTGTGGAATTACCCCGACGAATGCGCACTGTATGTTTGTATGTATATATGTTCAAAAAGTATGTATTTTGTTCAAAAAGTATCGCGAATTTTGAATTATCGTGGGTTAAGTATATTTGATTTTCGATTTTTTTGTGGCGTTATATTGGTACTTATATCTGTCACATATTCCGAAAAGTTCGGGCATTTCCATTTCGAATGTTCAGTTAAATATGGACAGCTGTTTTGCTTGGTCGTGTTTTGGCTTGTCTTCGATTTTTGCCTGTTCCAAAAAATTTATCCAAGGATATGTATCAAATTTTGTGTGATAAACGAAATTAAGTGTGCAGACGTATTCCGAATATTGGCTGTGGCATATGAACAAGCTACCTTGCACCGAAGTAACGTTTATCGGTGGTACAAAATGTTCTCAGAGGGCCGAGAATATGTGAACGACGAAGAGCGTGCCGGACGCCCGAGCACGTCAACAACAGACGAAAACATTTATAAAGTGAAGAAAATATTATTGGCCAATCGTCGAATCACTGTTGGAGAAGTTGCTGAGGACCTAAAAGTATCGATTGGCTCGAGGCACTCGATTTTTACCAATGATTTGGGCATGACACGGGTCACTGCGGTTTTCGTACCATCATTGCTCAATTTCGACCGAAAATAACGACGCAACATTGCTCATGTGGTGTTGGATTCCGTCCGCGACGACCCTAATTTGCTCCAGAGGGTCAAAACTGGTGACGACTCATGGGTTTATGTTTATGACGTGAAAACTAAAGGTCAATCGTCTCAATGGAAGCTGCAGCACGAGCCAAGACCGAAAAAAGCGTGCTAAGTTCGGTCGAATGTGCAAGTTTCGCTTACAGTTTTCTTCGATTGCAGGGGCGTGTTTCATCATGAGTTCTTGCCACAGGATAGAGCGGTTAATAAGGAATGTTACCTGCAAGTCATGCGCAATTTGCGCGAAGCAATCCACCACAAACCCCCGGATTTGTGGAAGAACAAAAATTGGCGTTTGCATAATGACAACTCCCCTACTCACACATCGTTACATGTGCGCGTATTTTTGGCCAAAAATAACGCGCTAATGATGCCGCAGCCACCTTATTCCCCAGATCTTACCTCCAGTGACTTTTTCTTGATCCAGAAACTGAAGAGGCCCATGAAAGGACGGCTCTACGCTACGATTGACTAGATAATCTGCATCGAAGAGACTGCATCAAAGGAGGAGCTGAACAATATCACAAAAAACAATTTTTTGAAGTGCTTCGAGGATTGGAAAAAACGTCGGAACAAGTGTATAATATCTAATTGGGATTAATTTGAAGGGGAAAAACACAAGAGTCACGATACTTTTTGAACATATATATATATATATATATATATATATATATATATATATATATATATATATATATATATATATATATATATATATATATATATATATATATATATATATATATATATATATATATATATATATATATATACACACACACACACACACGAGGGTCATCCGGAAAGTAGTACCCGTTCGTGCCGCATGAAGTGCTGACGACGCGAGTAGCCGCTGGACGAGGTCAGATAGCTTCAGTGGCTTGTCTGCCTTCTCTGAGCCAAGTTGCGTGACGCTAGCATTGCCTGTGTTGTTTCTGTGATTGTTTACAATGTTTAAAAAAATTGAGAACGCCGCCAGTTGTGAAGTGAGGGCAGTGATTAAATTCCTCAATGCAAGAAACGTTCGCCCATGTGATATTCATCGCCAATTAAAGGAGGTGTATGGAGACAATGTAATGGACGAGTCGCCTGTTCGGCGGTGGTGTCGCAACTTCAACATGGGGAGGGGGAACACACACGACGATGAGCGTTCGGAGAGACCGTCTGTCATTACAGACCAACTGGTGAGCTCAGTTGACGAATTCGTGAGGAACGATCGGCGCGTCACAATTGATGACATCTGTGAGCATTTTCCCAATGTTTCTCGAACAATTGTTCATGAAATTGTTAAACACCATCTGCATTATGCAAAAATTTGTGCAAGATGGGTCCCTCGCGTATCTCAATGAGCTGGCGGCGAAGGACTATGCAGCAGGAATACAGAAACTTGTCACACGTTATGACAAATGCCTTAATTTGCTTGGAGATTATGTTGAGAAGTAGTTTAAAGTATCCTCTTTCAAATAAAATTTTTTATGTTTGTTAATATTTACTTTTGTGTCTTTATTTCACGAACGGGTACTACTTTCCGGATGACCCTCGTATGTATATATATATGTATGTGAGTGTGTACTTGTGTTATTAATTTATACCAAGGGAGAGAATATTTGATACGTTTTATCGCAACCTTAGGCCCCGCTGTTGATATACTACCTTGATCAAAAATTTCCCGGAATTTATTCAGAAAATTAAAAATACAAGTTTATTCATCTAAATCTATATTGTCCCCTTCAAAGTAATCCCCATCGACTGCAACACACTTATGCCAGCGCTTGATCCAATCCTCGAAACATTTTTTATATTCGGTTTTCGGTATGTCCATCAGTGCTTCCTGCGATTTTTCCATTACTTCCTTTCGGCTGCTAAAACGCGTTCCCCGTAATGGTTTTTTAACTCGAATGAACAGAAAGAAGTCACAGGGAGCCAAATCAGGTGAATTCGGTGGCTGTTGGATGGTATTTGTTGCATTTTTCGTCAAAAAATTACGAATAATGATAGCACTGTGCGACGGTGCGTTATCATGGTGCAAAATCCACGAGTTTTCTGCCCACATTTCTGGTCTCTTTCGGCGAATTGCTTCACGCAAACGTCTCATAACGCCCAAATAATACTCTTTGTTTACTGTCTGGCCTTCTGGCAAAAATTCATGATGCACTACACCGTTGTAATCCATGAAAACCGTCAGCATTGCCTTCTTTTTTGACTGAAAACGACGTGGTTTTTTTGGTCTCGGCTCATTTGGTGAACGCCATTCACTTGCCTGATGTCTGGATTGCGTGTCGTACTCATAAACCCACGTCTCGTCTACAGTAATGATCCTTTTGATGAATGTGGGATCGGATTCAGCCTCGCAAATCATGTCTTTTGCGACGTCAACACGGTCTCTTTTTTGCATGAAATTGAGGTCTTTTGGCGCACCAACTTTGCTGCTACACGACGGAAACCCAAATCATTAACCACAATGTCTTGGGCGGATCCATAGGCAATGTTCAAGTCCTCCGCTATTTCTCTGATGGTTAATTTGCGGTTATTGACCAACATTTCTTTTACTTTATCAATTTTTTCACCGACTTTCGATGTCGATGGTCTGCCACTGCGTTCATCATCTTCGATTGACTCACGACCACTTCTGAACCGCTCGTGCCACTGGTAAACGACCGTTTTTTTTTAGAGAATCGTTGCCGAAACACTTTTCCAACATTTCCAACGTCCGTGCGCCACTAAATCCGTTTTTTACGCAAAATTTAATACAAATTCGTTGTTGCAAATTTAAATCCATTTCTGAAATTGTAAAAAATCGCCAACACACACAGAGATAGATGTACTCTTGGCTACGTAACTTTTGCAAATGTCAAGTTATGACACTAAGATTTAAAGGGAATATCAACAACAGATGTACCAATTTAACAAAAAAAACAGAACTCAAATCGGAACGATGGGAGCGCCACACGGTGGTTATTCCGGGAACTTTTTGATCAAGGTAGAATGTTCTGCTGGTGAGAGAAGCGCGCAAATGCTGAAGTAATCGAATCAGTCGAGATGAGTAGGCAATTAGTCGAAGTTTGAAATTAAGGTTTGGAAGGAATGTTTGAGGATCACTCACTGTTTGCGAAAACTTTCGCTGAACAAGAGGACTTCATTCCTTCAGGATTTCCCACCAGAATGAAATCCACAAACAAGAAAACCTTAACAAACTCATGATACCCGTGAAAAAAATACGGGGTTCATACCTGAGAGTAACCATCTATAGCATGCATACTCATGCAGGCCTCACTCTCGAGGAACCGGGTTCAAACACCGTGAATGATAGGTTTTTTCTTATGGTTTTCTGCTCTTTATGCGAGCTAGGTGGAGCGGGAGCCTTATACGTTGTGTGCTCCCCACTACAAATTTACCCCAACACCCCTAATTGTGGAAATAAACTCTGTTCTCAGTTGGATCCCCTAATATCTATTATTAAATCCCTTTCACCTCCACCTGAGTGGCTCGCACCCAAAAGGCGAGGAGACATTACGGTTAACGATGCGCCTTATACTCCCACTACATCCGAAATGCGTTGTACCACTGCAATGGACAATGTTCTCCTCCGTTCGCGATTACCGTCTCCACACCTTTTTAGCGACCGAAACACCTGGTTCATTATTTCATTGAAATATCTAATTGAACGGAATACTTAATGATAAAGATTTAAGTGAGTGAATAAATCCTCAGGTTTCAGCTGATATTATTAAACAAGTACATACTAACAGTTTTACTATTTAGGTTAGGTTTTTTCGACAAACTTAGGCACTGCTTTACTTCCAGCCTCTGTCTTAACAAGACTCTTAAAACCTATTACGAACCAATCAAAGTAAATCACACATTTTGATCCATCATGCTCTCTATATACGTTCATGATGACCAAATGACCAAATATTCTTCTTCTCCCTCCACCTTACTCACCCAACATTCTCCTCTCTTTCGCCGTCTATCGATATCTTCTGCACCTACTCTCTCGCTGTCTTCAATTTTCTACCAACTACAACCTTCTTTCATAGGCTACTCTGTCCAACTCACCATTACAATATGTCATTCAGCCAGCACTATTCATAGTCAGCCAAGGGGTTGTAAGCATGCTGAGTGAATTGGAAATTCAGTGCGACAGGTATGGGATGAGAATCAATGTTAATAAAACAAAGGTTATGCGATTTTCTAGAAAGAAAAAGGCCAAGCTTAACATTAAAATAGGTGGGGAAAAAATAGAGCAGGTAGAACAGTTTGCGTATCTCGGTAGTGTTTTGGACCAACACGGTCAAAGTAGTAGGGACGTAAGGAGAAGAATTGCGCTAGGCAAAGAGGCTTAGGATATTAAGAAAAGACTCGTAAAAACTTTATACACGGAAACGTGATCATTGAAGCAGGACATGAAAGGTGGAAGGGAAAGAAATGAGGAAGTAATAGATATGATGGGCGAGGAGAGGGGTTTGTTGGGAGAAATCCTGTTGAGGCAGGAAAAGTGGATGAAGGGCGTATTGATCGGAAGTCGGATACTGAAGACTCTAATAGAGGGAAGAATGTTAGGAAATGATTTTTTTGATGATTTTCTGGCCGATAATTATTCATTAAACTATCAAATTAGAATATAGGTAATAAGAAGCACAAATGCTCATTGGCTAATTACATAGCAGAAAAGAAAGCCTTTTAATATTTTTATTTTATTTAAAACATGTTTTTATAAGTATTTTTTAATTTATTTTTTTAAATTTCCAATGGAATACTGCAGGTGTAGCGCTGCAACATATATATGTATTGCAATAAACCCGATTACACTACTATTATTCATTTGGCTAAATGATTGTTGTGTCAGTATTAGAACGTGAAAACGTATACAAAATATGCGAGTATTATGTAGGGGAGAAAGGATGGAAGGGAAACTTTAGCAAGTTGGCTGTAATACATATTGAGTGGGGCCTGAGCATCAACGTAGTATACGAAATCAAGCTATAATAACACTTAAGTCGTGAGTCAAAAAGAGACACGGATGGATTGAAATCGACTACCGGATGATATATTCTGATTAAATTCCAGGTTATGACCCCTCTTCACCTACCGTTACACCAATCCCTCGTGTTAATTTGGAGATGGAATCTTTGAGAGCTTATGACACCTGGGCGGAAATCCGATTTAGTCACGGAAGAGTTCATTCTCGATAAGTAATAGGCATACCGTCGCATCTCACCTCGCATCTTAAACCAGAGATAACAGTTCTTAAGTTCTCCTTCGCCGTTATTGCACGCATAGCAACTGCTCTAGCGTCCATTTCAGAGGCGTGCGGCTTAAATTTGATTTTCTTTTTTTTATCAGTTGTTGAAGTAATTCAGGAAACTATTTAGGCTGGAAAAGCCTTAAATGGTGATGAAGGGGATATCTGTGATACATGGTTAAAAAAATGTAATTTGTTTTGTTCATTAAAAGATAGCAGGAGGAGATATGTCATGAAAATAACCTTTAGTTCAGGAGACATATGGACCTATTTATAATAATTGTGCATATACCTGTAGACATCTTAAATGTGGTGGGCACATTGCGAATTGGCTATTCAAATAGAATAGCAATAAATGTATTAATATGTATTTGGAGATATTGAATGTTTTGTACTCAACAATATTTTTATATTTATTTAATTTTGGCAAGAATTATTTTTTTACATAATCGATGGTATGCATCTCTCTGTATGATTTATTTCCGTAGACTAGAGTGGAGATTTAGGCTTTATTATCATATTTATTCGTAGTATTTATTTTTTGGGTTTATTTTCTCGGCTCAAGTGCTATGAGTATTAGTTCTGAAAAGAATACTATTGCAAATGAATTTTCCTCAGGAATCTTAGTGGCACCACTTCTCATTTGAACTTATTGGAAAGACCAGTAGGATATTATTTAGGCAATGCATGCTTATCAGCGATTAACTGTGCATACAGCTTGCTTTAAGAGACGGAAGGAAACGATTTACCCTTCATTCTACGAATGATTTAATACTTAGCACTGAGTTTTGGACTGTTCGCTTTAATGTTTTCCAAGAACTTTGGATCACTAACGTGTTCCTTCAGAAAAATTGTTCCGTGGGAGAATTTTTTCATCGGCCGGATTAAATTATCCATTCCTTCCAACATCTGGTTTCTTCGAACCAAGCAAACAGGATAAATGTTGACGTAAATAAAAATGAATTACTCATGTTAACGGGCTGAGTTATGTCTTCTTACGCTGCCACCTGACAGATGGGGTGAGGGAATACTGTTTACGGGAAGGCGGTCTCTAAAATAAAAAAACGCATGTTCTTTCGAACCGTATTGGTTCCATGCCACCGCCGCGAAAAGAGCAAGACATTTTCATGAATAAAAATGTCACATATGAGAGGAGGAGACGGATGGAGATGGATGGTGGGGCCGAAGGGTAAGGGAAGTGCTACAAGGGGGAGGTGGTGGGTCTCCCAGCCCACCCTCCCCCTTGAGACCTCCTCCTCCCCAACCCTCTCGCCAACTGCTTCACACACACACCCACAAAAAGGATGAGACACTGGGTAGAAGAGGAACGGTTAGTTAGAGGAATTAATATTCTTAGGAGCAGCGAATGGATCACCCACCAGGGACCCTTCGGGTTAGCCTTGAAGAAGCTATGTTTCATTAGACATGTTTTAGGAAAACGCACTGATAAAGTAAGAGAAAGTTGTAACTACGCTTTAGATCACTTTTGAAATATGTGGAAAGTAATTGTAATCTACGGGGAAAACATTAATTCAGTAATTTGAAAAGGTCGAAAGAAAATACCCTATGATTTGTCAAAAATTGCACGGAGAACAGAGTAAGCGTGACGGGTGTGAAGGAGGAATTAGTTTGGAAGTCTCTTGATTCACGAAGATAGGAGGAAATTCATAAAAGTTTTAAAAAGATACAGCACACCTGAGTTTTCTGGCGACACCCAGGCGATTTAAATGGTACCAAATAATATTAGTAAATTCGACTACAAGGATCAAATAGGAGAGATAGACTTGTTCACAAAAACAGATTGAAGTACTCTTCCTTCCCTCACGCGACACGCAGTCATAAAAAAATCCAACCCAAGCCCCCGTAAATATTAACTTAAAGGCTAAAATGAAATGATTTAAACACATGAGCTAAAGCATGATGTATAAGGGAATATATGTGTGTACGTGCTCCAGTGATTTTGTGGTCTGATTATATCAAATGGATGTATGGAATAATCCTAATATTTATGCATGTATGACTGATATCCTAACACAAGCTCTTGCGGCGGCTTATGGCTATTGTGTAAATGTATATGAAAAACATCATTTCGTCATTCGACATAGCTTTTAGTAGTAGACTGAAGTATATAAATCCGAGCATAACATTAATCCATTCGTAGTTAAGCACTATGATGATAAAATAACTTGTGGCAGTTCTGGGTCATCTTGCTGTCGTACATTCACGGCATATTATTTTTAAAGGTATTCCGATCCCTATATCGGATGCCATATGAAAAGAGAACTATATTATCTAGTCCGTCGGATGGGACGTAAAATTATGGACCCTTACGTGGATTTCGTTAATGCAGTTTGCTCATGTCGACGACAGTTTTCTCTCACACCCTACCCATTTCCCCGAAAAGCCTAATTCTACCAAATCTTCCACCTGTCCCTAATGGAGCAAATAAAATCAGCTATCGTCCACGCATGCGTAAGCTGAATTTTTGGCTAACCTAATTTCATTTTTCTCCCGTAGTAAGCGCCGAAGTCTTCGTCGTGTTGCAGTCTTACAGTACTAGGTACGGCCACCCGACCCTATATAGTTGATATGAGGATGTATTGTTCAACAATAAAATATTTGGTATGGCATAATTAAAAATGATTTAGATCACTAGGTGATCTGCTAAGTCAAATAATATCACCATTTCCATGGTTTCGATGGTAACAGCCTTCAGTCCGATTGTGACGTCGCGCGCGATGATGACCACACTTGAGCTTTTTAGTTCGCCAACGCATGTCGATGCTTGAATGCAGCGATGCTTCCGACACGATGCACATCATAATGTGTGCGTCTCAATCGTGAAATCTGTTCAATGGAACGCACGCTATGCGCCCTCAAGTGTGCGAATGGCTCTTTAAAGTGTGCTGGCGGGAAGGAGTGTTCTATGCATGAGGGAGATGGGAAGGAGACGATATGCGGGTAAAGGGGAAGGGGATGGAGGGTCTTAGGAGGAAAGGGGGCCCTCTAGGGGGATTTGTGGGCGAAGATATAATCATAAAGATATACCCCGTGCTGGAGGGAGTGGGGAGGCGACCGGGGGAGTGGTAATGGGGCGGAATTCCGCGGTGACAATAGGGGAGGAATTCCTCGGGGAGGGGTCGTATAATTTCGAGTTTGGGACTTTTTTTTAGGGGAGGAGGAGAGGGGAAGAGCGCCTGCAAGGGAAGGTCTTGTTCGCGTCATCGCCTTCTTCTTTTTACACGTGCGGCGTGGTATACTCTTGGTCGTTGTTGATGGTGACCACGTTCTCCTCATTTCCGCGGTGTTTCAACGTGACGTTAACTTAAAGGCGATAACCAGTTCACTGCTGGTCTCTATTAGATCGATCGTGAGTCTAGTGTCTTCTCTCCCTTCCCAGACGGCCTGGATTCGAAGCCCGGCAGCACTGGCTGACATTTCAGTGACATACTAATCCATAGCTGGGTTCTGAGCGAGGAGCACTTTTTGTTCTTCAGGAGTATCTTATGCGTTATTATCTGCGCTGAAATACTCCTGATTTTGAAATTTAAAAAAAGGGGCCAAAAAAATCAGCTGTTTTTGTGAAAAAAGCTATGGATATGCAGAAAGCGCCTCATTCTTACTGGGAGCCTGAATTCGCAGCAGGGTAGCCAGTTAAAAATTTTGTTATGGTCTATCATAGGTAAATTTGGGAGATTCCTTATTGAACTGTTTAATGTAGTGTTCACTGTTATGTCCACATAGATGAAGCTAAGAAATGTAGCGATGATCAATCTGTGCTCATTCAAAGCCTACCTTAAACGGTAGACTCCCAATAATAATTATTATTATATTTCGGGACTTTTTTTTAGTTGTAGTCTACTGAATTGGGGTAGTTTTTTGATAGACCCTGAGGAAACACCCTAAGGTCCTCTTCAGCCCTAAAATAACAAAAAATGCTCTTGGACGCGATGTTACACTTTGAAATAATTTATTCGTAGCTCTGCATACTTTCTACCTCCTTTAAATCCTTCCAAAATGCGTATTATTTTCCTTCTTCTTACTCCTCGCTTTCCCAACGTTCTCACCTCTATTACATTCTACAGTATCTCATTTACTCCCAGCATCTTTTGTATCCAATTATTCTTCCAATTTTTCCCAACAGCCGTCTCTCTTCCTTTACCATGCTTAGAATCTCATCATATGGTTTCCTTTTAGTCTATTCCATTTTTTCAAATCTTCTCCACACTCGCACTTAACAGTATTTCAATCTAAACTTATCCTCCTGTCTTTACGACTAAGTCTCTGTCAATTTTTGGATAGTTGTTTAGGAGGTCTCGGAATGATTTCACGGTCAAAAATATAAAATACCAAAATGATAACAAATATATATCAGCATAAATTGTTACTCACGGTAACGGTAATGCATGCTATCACTTTTAAGTTTCAAATATTCCGAATGGATATGCTTGTTAGGTCTCTATATTGTTGTCTTGTCTTTATTGATGTTTATGGTACATCTGGCCACTCTGCTTGCAGTCATTTCGATATTCAGTATTAATTCATTTAGTGTATAACCCTGGAAAATATTTAACAGCTAAAAAATTAAAAGCAATTTTTTATGACCAATTTCATGTTTTTAAAGAGGATTTTTTTATGAATTTAATAAATAGTAAATTATACCTTGAAATGGAGTGTGTCTGGGTAGTAAATGAGAGCCACTTGAAGAACAAAGAGGAAGCACGGACGACATAAATAGATGAATGCTAATCGCTTGAGTTTAACGCCGGTACAAGGAGAATTATTATAACCCTACGCAGTCTCATCGATAGGCTAGACTGCTAAATAAATTTAAGGGAAGTTGGCCACCGAGCAGATCGTAATTCACCCGCACATCAAGAAAATAGTAAACATGATTAGCGTAATTTGAAACTCTCTGAAAATAATGATACTCATTGCTAATGATTACTTATTATCCCAATGACTGGACATATAACACCCACTGCCACACGCTGAGTGACGGATTTCAAATTAAGACGTAGTGTTTAAAAACTGTGATCCCTTTTAAAAATTTCTTTCTAAATTCTCTTCGGTTTATCGGTAAATGAAGCAGTGTACTTAACTTTTTGTAACCAGCCTCCAACTCAACGAAGGCGACTCCAAATTATACCTCTATGGATTTGGTTACGGGGGTTACAGGTTCTCGTATTTGTATCCTTGGCAACAATCAATACAAGTTTATATGGCATGACAGACAAACAAGATGGCATTTGTCAAAATAGTATATTCTATACGCTAAATATTGTGAAATGAGATTGCTCACGATTATCTTCGTCGCCATATGAGATTTTAATGAGTTTTAGGAACAATTCTCTACACGCAGGCGTCAAAAGTAATTTAAAAAATTAAAATCAGTTCCAACAAATTGCGGGAGATGCCAAAGCAGTAACTTTTAACGGAGTCGTACAATAATATGCATTTCAATGCAGCAATTTCAGTGTGTAAAAATCATTCGCCTTGACCGGGATTTGAACCCGGATCCCTAGATGTCCGGCCGAGTGCTTTTGCCAGTCAAGCTATAGCGGCGTCCTTTTAAACTCTGACGCCTCGATCGCTTAACTGGCAGAAGCACTCGGCCTGACATCTAGGGATCCGGGTCCCAGTTAAGGCGAATGATTTGTACACTCTGAAATTGCTACATTAAGATCAGTGCATTAACCCAGGCAAAGTACTCTAGAAATACATTTTCTAGACCGGCTTATGCTATATATGGCCTCTGGTAAGTAAGCATTAGATGATTTAAGAAAAATATTAAGTCAACTTAAAAAGCATTAATTTTACTCAATACTGTTGAGTTTGCCAGATGACACGACGTCAAAAAGCTTTTTATATGTCTCGACTAGGATTTTTATTGCATGAATAATTATGCATTAAAAATGTTATTAAGGATTTTTTATTATGTGCTCATTAAAAATTTGCATTTTCAAACGCTCATGTTGGCATTTAGTCAAGTTGGTAATGGAGCTATGGCGAATGGGGGATCGAGATGGTGCGGGGGCTAACTTACTGGCTTCCCACCCAGAGGGCGCGGGTTCAAATCCCGGTGGTGTTGAATATTTTCAGTGGTATCTCGATCCCTACTTAAGGTGCTTTGTGGAGGGCACTTTGAGTGAGTACCCCGTCCGTCGGATGGGGCGTTAAGCTGTGGACCTCTTGGCGCCTTTCGTTAAGAGTAGGCTAATGCTGCCGCCGGGTTTCTCTCCACCCTTCATCCTTTCCTGTCCATCCCCTATGGCGCAAATGACCTCAGTAGTCGGTCGCCTCCCCTAAAAACTACTACTACTACTAGCAATGGAAAATTTATTTATGCGTGATAACTGAACAATCTACTGTATTTTAAATTTTCGGGGAAATTTTATAATAACGAAGCAGGGAAATATTTTAAGAGCGATAAACTCCCACGTTTCGAGTATATCAGAAGTGTATCTACGCTTCGTAGTATTTAATCCACAAATTAATATTGCTATTAATGTAAATGTATTCAGCTTTTGTTGAGTGCTTTTTTCCCATTAGCCTTATCCCACTTAATGTATTCTTTCAACCTCCAACTATCATTGAGTAAATTATTTTCCTTTTTATTAACTCCTCCTTATATATTCATGGATTTGAGCTCCCTAGTTAAACTACCCCTTCATCTTTTTTTTGGAGCATTTTAATGGGAGAAACCCTTTTAGAAACACCCATTAAAGTAGTCATAAAAAGGTTAACATAGCAAACAGCATAAATAGCAAGCATTCAAGATACTATACAGTCACGAGTTGATGCCCTGGCCAATTAATGCAGCTTCGGTGAGGATGGTATTATTATTAATGCACGAATTTCAGGTGAGTAGGTGGAAATGATTCATACTGATTAAAACGCACTGCAAATCGAGCAGTATTGCATGGTCATTTATTCTTGTAATTAAGAAATTGACGTGGAAATGCAAAACGTTTTAACCTGACTAATTAAACATACGCTATGCGTACTAGACACGTTCAAGTTTTTTTTGTAATTTATTTATGACAAATTACTTACACCAAAAATTTGAAATATCACTTTATTCGCAGTGCGATTTTCCAGTGAAATGTTTCACAATATCGACACTATAATTACATAGCAGCCGAGAACGCTTTTGTGGGAGTACCTTTTGCCCACTGGAAAAAAACTGGCCGGCTTTCCTCCTTGAGAACTCTCACACCCACGAACGCCCTTTTTCGGGAATGATATTTTCACACCCCTAGCACCATCACCACATGTCTCTATTGAAAATAGACTTCGATGGTATTTAATCAAGCAATTGGGGAAAAGGGTTGATAACACACTGTTCATGGATGCTTAGCAATACATTTTTTTACTGAAAACGCTCGTCACACCAGCGGCAGCTACACAAACCCTGTGAACTGTACAGTGCAGTCATCTATGCCCTGCATTTATAAAGAATCATAATCGTAATCGCGAATCGTAAGGCCAATCATATTTTTATATTTCCTCCCGCACTGGACTACCATGTTCATTTCACCTATTCATACAAACCTTCAATTGTTTGTATGCCAAGTTAGGTTTAACAGTGGATAGGTCGATAAATGAATCGTGTTTATAGCTTGCAATCTATTCTTTTTATTTTGTAAGCATGATTATTTAGCTGATTTTATAACGAAGATCACCTACCACGGAAATAGGAAGGATAAAAGCCCTTTATGAATAATATTTTTTTTTCATACTATTGCTAAAGAAGGTGGTGACACGAATATGGTAGCAGACAGCGTTAAGGAGAACGAGGGAAGGATGTGGGCAATGTGGGGTGACGCCATACATCCTATGGATAGCGCCAGGGAATTTTTTTATTCCGGAAAGGTCCCCCACGGGTTGGGGAGAGGGGGAAGGGCAGGGATGCGTCTCCATGGTTTCATGAGAGCAACGAGGGGGAGAGGAGCGTGGGGAGGGGAAACAAACTTCGAATGGGCGATAAATGCCGACCGAGACGATCCCTTCGTGAGAAACGATAGGTAATCAGTTATTTATTTCAAAATCGAGGGAGCTGATTTTTTAATTTTCTCCCGCTCACGCTGCGGCCAAGGAAATAATCAGGCTTGCATGTGAGCAATTGGTCAATATTCGGATGGTCTATTATTAGTCATCACCATCAATATTAAGCCATCCCAATTAATCCGTTGGCAAATTATGCGATGAAAGTCCTTTTGATGAAGATGAATAAGTCGTTTCATGGTAAAGGAATGGAGATTAGGGTATAAATAGCAATACGCCGTCGTATTGCACACTTTGGTGAAACCTAAAAGGAGCGTCGTAGGTAACTTTTTTAAGCGTCAGTGAAACAGATATTTTTCAGCTCAAGTCCAATGTACGTCATGAGCTTTATGAGAGGGGACGTTTAGGTTTGCTTGAGGAAAACTATTTCATGGATATATTTTTTAAATTTTCCTTCCATTCGTATTAATTAATATAGTACACCCCCCCCCACACACATATATATATTATTATTAGGTAATCTACCGGTTAAGGTAGGTTTCTGGATAGCTACTAATCAAACAATTTGTGACTCCTAGCAAAACACAAAATCCTACTCTACATCAGGTCCCTCTTCATCTCTGAGTACTTTCTTCCTCCCTTCATCCCGTCCAACATACCTATCCTGCTCCTTCCCTTTCCTCGTTTGCCTAACTTTCTCCCCTCAATTAGAGTCTTCACCATCCCACTGCCGGTCACTACCCCCTTCATCCACTTTTCCTGCCTCCATATATATATATATATATATATAAAGGACATATATATATACATGTCCTTTATGCGTGTTCCTATCCCTTTTCCTTATATATGTTTCTTTGTAAATGAGTATTTGTTCGCCGTTTGGCAGTATTTCGTGTTTGAATGTGTATTAGGCCAATGTGGCTCGTCTCTTCTTCTGGCTATACGTACCAATAAACGAACTGTGCCTATCCTTTATGGTGTTGTATGATTGCTCTACTACTATCCTCATACTACTATACGTTTCCTGGATAGCTCAAGTGGTGAAGAGCCTCCGCCCGGCAAGTGGAGAGATCCGGAGTTCAAATCCCGGTCTAGGAAATATTTTTACTCTCGTGATCTGCTTGATTTCGCCTTCCACACCTCTCCCGTGTTCGTCCTGAATCTGTGTGTATATATATATATATATATATATATATATATATATATATATATATATATATATATACACACAGATTCAGGACGAACACGGGAGAGGTGTGGAAGGCGAAATCAAGCAGATCACGAGAGTAAAAATATTTCCTAGACCGGGATTTGAACTCCGGATATATATATATATATATATATATATATATATATATATATATATATATATATATATATATATTTCTTCCCCTGCTTATACTAAAATTAATTTTATGCAAAATCTAAATGAGAGGTATCAGAAAATAACTAAAATTCACTGATAGTTTTATTCAGCCAATGTAGAGAAAATAGGTAAATCAAGAAAGACTGTTATACCATAGTGCTCCGATAAAATCATAGACATCAATCTATAAAATAGTTGATATTTTAGGTCAATGCGGTCCTACTTCGGAGGATATTGGAGGTTGGGTGGCCATTTTGTCTTTCTTAATTGGGTTGGCCATTGGGGTCTAGGTAATGCAATCCCGGTCCACACCGATCAACTGCAGAACGCTCCATCCGCTAAGCTACCTGATCACCACTTATTTTGCGTATCATCAGTATATCAGCTTTATTTCAAGTTTCTGTATTTCTAATTGGTTACGCATGCAGAAAGTTTATGCGTCATTAAATACACAGGCTTTAATCTGTGGAAGCGATGAATGCTCAAACGACGATTAACGAAATTCCACAATATTAATTCGTGACCAACTTCTACGCGGTAAAAATGTTAAAAAGAGAAGCAGATAAATATCCAAAACCAGTAAAAAAAAGCTGAAAATCAGTGAAATTTGAGAATTTAAGAGTAAATCTGAAGAAAGCGTTTCCATTTGTAACGGTTAACAACGCGTCAAAAAAATTTCAAACATTGCGTAACCATTCGCAACCACCTTCGATTTTTGAAATTCAGATCATACATTTATACGCCATCGGTTTAAAAAGGGTTTATGAACGATCTTTAGGTAAATAAAAAAATGTACCCTAGGGTACGCTTCCTCGGGCATTTTTCCCACTAACTCATGTAACCCCCAACGTTTATTCTTCGGAAAAGGGGACCGTGGATCCGTGCGACTTTGTGCGGAAAGTAATCCAGATATCCTCGACAGAAGTCATTTGTCACATACCAGGGGTGATATTTTCCCGTCGATAATACCTTAATTATTCCGAAATTCCCGCAACGCTGATTGCTATATCATCGCCTGCGGGGCTCGTCAATCAATTCCTCGGAAGCCATCGCTCAATTATAGAAAGATTTAAATGTGGTGAAATAAAAAAGCAACTTCTCCGGTGGGGTGGTATGGGGAGTGAAGGCATGAGGATTTGTGCAGAAATGGTGGTGGTTTTGGAGCGTTTTTTCTTCCAAAAGTGGGAAAGTGTTCGGGATTTGAAAATTCCGGGAAGCGACCGCCACCGTCGTATGCATGCGTAGAGAGTCACCCGCCACACCGTCCGGCTTTTATCCACCGAGAATACGGTGGAAAATAAACGAATCGATAGCTAGACTATAAAACTTCCCAAATAAAATACAAAGTACAGTGAACCTTGTAGGCGACGCCATATTCGGCATACGAAATATACTCCATCCGTCTAATTGGAGTGACTGTTATTTTAATTATTATTATGTAACTGAGAAAATCCCAACAATTACTATAGTACACACACACAAATATATGTATGTGTATGTCTGCGTGTGTATATATATATATATATATATATGTATATATGTATGTGTGTGTATATATATATATATTTACACATCATGTATATTAAAATAGATAACACGTAAATGGACCCTCACACTCTAGATTGTTGGAGCTTTCGGCTTTCTTCATGTCAGACTGATTTTACGTGTCATCTATTTTATATATATATATATACATATATACATATATAGTATGCTTTCGTAGATGTAACACGGAAGTGCCGAATAGTACAATACACAGTAACACACAATATAGAAACACAAAAAAAGAAGAACACTCACACGTTATTTCTTGATATTTCGACGGAATCACTCCGTCTTCATCGGAAGATATAGAAGTAATCATATTAGTAATGATTACTTCTATATCTTCCGATGAAGACGGAGTGATTCCGTCGAAATATCAAGAAATAACGTGTGAGTGTTCTTCTTTTTTTTGTGTTTCTATATTATATATATATATATATATATATATATATATATATATATATATATATATATATATATATATATATAATCACATGTTTGAGAATTTCTTGAGCAGATTTTCTCTTTGCATTTGTTTGGTGCACATGAACGGTAATTTCTATTCTTTTCTGGTGTTTGAGGAATTTCATCGTAGGGATGCTTGTAATTGCCACAGCTTCTTTTGAATACCTCTCGTTTTCGAAGCTTTTACAGACTCGAGATTATACATTTGGAGAAAATATAAGAATATGTGATTGTATATCGCCAAAGGGGCATATTTTTTACATTTTCTTCTTGGTTTTGCAATAAATTTCTACCTTTCTAAATGGCGTTGGCTATTAGATTAATTCCATCATTTCATGGTACCATTCGTGGAAGCTGTTTTTAATGTCAATGAAAATGGAAGAACATTCGCATTAATTCGCAAAATATATCTTGGAACTTCTAGTTTCTCAATTTTGTGGTATTTACCGGTACGTGGCTGAAACATTGAGGCCCAATTTTTTATCCCTCATTAAATCCAATTGTAAATTAATGTGAACGTAAGCCTTTCGTGGAGATCACCGAAAAATCCGATTTTACAAAGAAATAGGCTTTCTCATGAATGAACGCGAACATTGTGGCCGTAGCAACACCAGCTGTCAGTTATTGAGTAGTTTAACCATCCGTTATGAACTTAATTGGCGGTCATAAAACTGAGCATTGGCCTTAACTGGGAGTTAAAATTAGCCTCTAGTTTAAAAAGGCATGAAAAAACTTGGCTTTAGTTGTTAAGATATCTGAACTGCTGATTCTGTAAAACAGTTCGGGACTATGGACCATTAAATATTCTATATTTTTATAGTGCGATTGTTTTTCTTTATCAATCGATATTAGATCCATTTGATGTATTTTTTTGTGTTGAGTGTTTGTGGTAAAAATAGGAGAAATAGGTGGAGGACTAATAAGTGAGGCATGAAAGAATAAATCAACACAATACCCTGCAAGCCGTCGCAAAGTCGTGTGGCGGAGTGTGCTCTGATACCAGCAATGTCAATCATTAGTTTATACAAATATTTGAATAAATATATCTGCTCAGGTAAACAAATTCATTTAAATTTACACGTATATACATCAATACGCCTATTCTGGAAGGATTAGTGCGTTTGATTGAATCATTAAATTATGATCTTTAAGTAAATGCATGTATCCGCGAATATCTCTGTGTGATTTTGTAATGATTGCCTATCGTGCGAGGGAATAATGAGTACTTGGAAATATGAAAATATTGGTGACCATGTGCATTTCTCTTATTCTACCTTGGTGGTTGAATTCACCGGTGCAGTTTGGATTCATCGATAATAGTTTGAAAGGTGTATGCCCAGCACGTTAGGACGTACTATGAAAGTAAGTTAATGAGATTTGAAACAGCCAACAAATAAATGAGAATATAGTGAATAGTCAGCCATGAAGGTGAGGATGGAAAGTCTTGGGTAAATGAGGAGCGAGAGATTTTCATTGCAAGGAATTGCAGGAATAGAAAAGCGCGAATGATTTAATGCATGATTTTGATTTTAGGCGAAATAATTTTGCAAGAATAGGGCTCCATGGAAGAAATAAGGAAAAGAGAGAAAGTTGACTTTTATAACATAATTCTTTTTGTTGACGGAGCCTACCCAGAAAGATCCATCTGGGTTGATATGGATAATTGAATCAAAATTTCAAACATTAGTCCAAAAAAGACTACATTTTAATTTTTGAAAACGACAGAAATGTTCCGCCGTATTCGCGAAATACAGAAAAGTCGCATTTTTAATGAGAGATAAAAATAAAAAATTGATTCCACCCGGCTGCGATGGTAAAAGGAATAGCCAAAAAAAAGCATTTAACACGTCCACAATCGCTCTAAAGTATGTTCCAAGCAAAAAGAAGCGCGAACCTAAGCATCCACTAAAATCCATTTTAGATAAATGAGCTTAAATACAATCATTAGTCTAATGAGATCACGAAGGGAGAACTTCGCGTTCCGCTGACTCAACGTCGTGCGTCCGAGGAAATGCTAAAAATATAGCCACCATTTCTCCAAAACGCCAATTATTCACTTCTGCGTTCATTCCTTCGCACTCCTCACTTCTTGGTAGGAATAGAAAGATGCATTCGAGGTACCGCGCAAGTAAAGTAAAATGATTAAATAGATCAGTTTATTTTTTCCCTCCGAGGATGGAGTGGCCTGAATGCTGCAAAGTTTTATGGCCGTTGATTAATGCGATTACAGCGTTGCATCGCCGAACGGAGACCGCGGGTTACATTCCCGGTGATTTCGGACGAACCCATCTTCACCATAAACGTGTGACTTTTACGTCCGGGTAATTTCTGAAAAAACTGCAGTCTGCACAGGGAGCAAGAACTGACTTTCCATGTTGATGCGTGAACTACTTGCGTCATATTGACTTTTGTACGAGGTGAACTCCACCATCACTTGTCACGCCAGCCTTTGTGGGTGACACGTTCAGTTGGCTAAAACTTATTTCGTGAGGGAAAAAGAGTTGACATTTTTAGTGCACTCCCTGGCATCTCTTCCCAAATACCCTTTTACCGACCCCGTTCCCCATAGACACCCTTGGATGTCTCATTTACCCCCTCGCGGTTGATTACCACAGCCTTTCGTGAGTAAGGCGGGAGGGGACACTCAACCCGGTCTCAATCCTTTTCGTCCAAATTAGGAAACTCTCGCGGAAATCCCGTCGTTACCTCCCCTCCGCTCTGTGGATTCCGTTCTATTTATTCTTCTTTTCCTTATGGGGAGGTGTACTACTATCTCTTTTCGACGAACTTCACATCTTTTCTCTCAGAGGGAAAAATTCACCCGCGTCCATTTCTCCTGCTTTAGATTTCCAGTTACCAGGGCCACTTCTCTATATCCGAGAGCTCCGCTGAATCCCCAAACGAAAGAGACGCTACGCTTTTTCGTGATTAAGGGACATTTAAAAATTCAAGCACGTCGGAAAACCTCCTTGCGCAAATGAGCTCACCGCGGAGATTCGGAGTCTATTTCATGGTGGAATCTCGGAAAATTAAATGGATTCCATTGATGCAATTAAGGAATTGAATGTGCGGAAACTTTTCTAAACTTGGCACCCCCTGAACGCCGTCCCTCGTGGCCCGCGATTTATTTAAAATTCCGATAGACGATATGATATTCAGGTATTAAGACTTTCGTGGAGATTTGATGATGCCTGGGTGGCTTTCGATTGTGGTCACGTAGGGATTGGTTGGGCGGACTTTGCTCCTGAAGAAGCTCGCTACGACGAGGGAGAAACTTTGAGCCACAAAACGTTTAATGTGCGGTCACGCTGGAAAGCCGCGTTAGTAAAATAACTCTCGTTTTGTGGTTCACTTGATTCCCTACGAACCAAGTGTATATCAAAGAGTACACAGCATACACGTTTGTCGATGTAAAGGTCGTGGGCTTATATCCGCGACCTTTTGGTCCGTACGGCTGTGTTCGAAAGCCACCGCTATCACGGACCCCGTCAAACACCTTTGGTTAAATTAATAAACGTATGTGATCTGCCATTGGAGGAGGTCTTCACACCGTAGCTCTCCAATCCGTCCCCTTCTCTGCCATTCTCTTTATTCTCCCGTATTTCCCTTTCATCTTGAGGAGATCCGGAAGGGATTTGGAGAAGTGAGAAACCTTTGGTTATAGCAAAAAGATTATGCCAAAATACTAAAAAAAAGCTGTGTATGGAGAAATCGTAAGGAATCAAAATATAGACATAAGAAAGGCATAAATATATTTTTACAATACATTAGCTCTCCCAGTGGTAATATATATGGAAGTAAAACCTGGTCATTAACAAGGGCAAAGGTGCAGACACTCAGAAAAGCAGACAGGAAATTCAAATAATGCTCTAAAGAAGATAAACCCTACAGAATGGACTAAATGTGAATAAATTAGGAAGATTTTTATAGAAAATTACCAAGAACTCGGGAGAATGTTTGAACCGGATGGAAGACAAACAAATACCAAGAATATCATATATGGTTAGGCCTTATTTTTAACGCACGACTTGTGTTTTGGGATGCATTGGAGAAAACTTTGAATAAGAAAATGGAAAAAAGATTCTGAGAAAATCCACCAAATTTGTTAAAAATTGCTACGGGAATATAAAAGGCGTTATAGGTATGCTGGTGGAAATAGTTTGGGAGATCTTGATTCACGAAGGAAACGAGCAAGACTTAAGGCTTTTAGGCTAAGTTTTCTTGTGACATCAAGGAAACTATTGAGGCACCAATATCATATCGGTGGACCCGACTATCGGGATTAAATAAGAGAGCAATCGTAAGAAAATCGAACCCAAGAGCTCAATGTACTTGAATTAACTTAAAAAATAAAATTTCATGATTTACGAACAGACCAATTATTTCTCTTGTACCATACATAGGCATATATCCGTATATTTGCACGAATGTTTCGTGCATGTGCCGATATACTTTCAAATGCATCTGTGAACTAATTTGTTACCTAATATGTTAGCTAATGAATGATACATGGACAAATATATAATATGCATGCATGGCTATTGTCCTAAAACCACCCGCCAAACGTTCTTGTGGAGGCTTGGGCGGTATTGTGTAGATGTAATTGCCAGAAACATACAGGTATATGAATACAAACCAGAAGCACGTAGAATTATGGGATGGCCAATGAAGCTTTGGTAAAGTGGAAATGTCCCCAAGTCCTGAACTGAGAAACGCTACGATGACGCCTGGAAAACGTAAGCCTATTGAATGGGGCACTGAGTAAGAAGGATATAGTTATCAGTGAATGACCTTGAAGGAAAAAAAGGCAGAGGGCTCTGAAGGTTTCAGATAGTTGTTTATTGATACAATAATGATTATTATTCATTTAAATTTAGTCGAAAACACTGAAGCCCCATTCAAAAACGCCACTAGTTGCGTTGGTTTCAGATTATCACCGACGTCAAATATGCTTCTAAAGTTTGAAATTAACTCTTTATATTAACCCTAAATGCCAAATGCGAAAAATTAACAATTCTACGGTTATATTTCGCAATTTATTTATTTTGACCGAGTAGGCGTCTAAATGCAACATAACCTTTTCCGCTGAGATTTTGCCATGATTTTATTTTATTATGTTTAAGAATCATTTCGAATTCACGCGTAAAATAATTGACCCATCCTTGGGATCATAGTTACTTCCGTCGTAAAAATTTTAATTTATTGGAAGCGAAACAGAAACGAAAATCCGTACTCCTGGTTACGGAGTCAAATTTATAATTGAAATTTCAAAGGAATAGGGGAATGATTTGCTCAGTCCGATGGCAGCACGAAATATGTGTACATTAATCTCCGCAGTACGGAATATTGAAATTTCGAAATGATTGAAGGCGGGAGTTTTCACGTGCGTGGGACTCGACTTTTGCGGTAATGGAGAGGAAGGGGCGGAGCCGGGCGAGTGGTGGGAGGGGAGATGGAGAGGGTGCTGGGAAAGAGAAATGGAAAATTTCAGATGAAACATGTAGGCATGTTTCTGAGCTGATTACGAGACTTCTGACAAAAGTAGTAAAAGAAAAATTTCGAAAATATGTTTATGTGCGTACGCATGTATAGCCATACGCACAATCACACACACATATCTTTCTATACATTAATATTATTAGTAGCTAATTGACAGGTTAAGGTAGGTTTTTGGATAGACACTACCATATAACTATCACCAAACAAAACACAATCCAATGTCCTACTCTACATCAAGTGACTCTTTAACTCTGTGTACTTCCCTCCTCCCTTCATCCCGCCTACCATCCTTATCCTATTCCTGCCCTTTCCTCGTTTGCCTAACATTCTCCCCTCTATAACAGTCTTCAATATCCCACTGTCGACCAATATGCCCTTCATCAATTTTTCCTGCCTCATTAGGATTTCTTCTGACAAACCCCCCTCCTCACCTACCATGCCTAGCTTTACCTATTTGTGTTCCTTTCGGTTTATTTCACATTTTCCATTCTTCTCCACACCCACATTTCAAAAGCCTTCAATCTACGTCCATCCTTCTTCGGTGACCACGTTTCCGCGCCCTATATATCTACGCCCCCATCAAAGATTAACGAGCGCTTTCTTAACATCCTTACTCAACGTTCCTGTGATAAATTTCCTCCTCCTTGTGAAACTCTTACCCTAGTGCAATTCTCCTCCTTTCCTCCCCACTACTTTGACCATTTTGGTTCAAAACACATCCGAGATACGTAAGCTGTTCCACTTACTCTACCTTTTACCCTCTTATTTTAATGTTTAGCTTAGCCTTTTTCTTTCTAGAAAATCGTATAAGCTTTTTTTTATGTATGTCCATTGTCATCCCATACCTATCGCCCTGGATTTCCGATACACTCTGTAATGGTTGCAACCCCCTGGCTGACGGACAAACTAGAGCTTGGTCATCAGCAAACCCAGCTGATTATACAAGGGTAGGCTGGAAAGTAATGCGCACATACTTGTAGAGCGCGAACAAAAACAAATAGTACGATCGGGCTAAATGTACATTAAAGTACAATTCTTAAGTTTCAAAATCATGTATTTATTTTTCAACATAGTCACCGTTAAGACTAAAACATTTCTCTTAACGTGTAACCGGTTTTTTCCTTCCGTTCCGTTTTTTCCTTCCTCTATTGCACACACGCGATGAGAATATAAGGCCATGTCTGGAATTCCACGGTGAGATTTATTTAAAAATTAATATATTTAGACTACCACTATCAGCTAGCATTACAAGGAATGGAGGAATAATGGTGTGTAATGTTTCCGATTAAACAATTTGAAAATTGGAGATATATTTTTTAAAAATGTGACTTTAAGTCTGGCTCTATTTACGCTTAGATGTGGATCTTCCATTAGGTCCAGATAAAAAATAAATTTACAGGTGAAAAATTAATTAGACTATTAAAAGCATGTATATTTCCACAATGCTACTATTACTTGAATCTTTTATTGTGCAATGATATTCGTAAAAATATGCGAAAAACTGATTGAATTATAACAAAATGATTGGCTCTTTTTTTTGCACTTCTTATGTTTAAGTATGTACAAAGATGTTCAGTAGCACTCACAAGACTTCTCAATGAAGGATTGCCATATATTATTTATTTGAATAATTTATAGCGCGAAAGTTTTATTTTATATTTTATTGTTAGCTCACTGTGTAACGCATTTGTCGTGGAAGTTAAATTGCTTTTAATTGAGCATTCCTTCAAAGGCAGCCGGGTTCAGTTTGAATATGTCAATTTCGCCCACTCCTGTTTCTGACGCTGGATTTTTACGAAGCTGTGTCTTCATATCAGGAAACAGGGAAAGTGACTTGGGGCCAAGTATGGGCTTTAGAATGAACGGCTGAAGGACGAGGAACACACTTCATATCGATTCGACGAGATAATCGCTATTTCAAGGTGGGCTTCGTGGAACCAACCTTACAAAAATACGTCTCAAGTGTAAATATTCTGTTCTCAACGTAATATGGCACTCAGTGAACTCTTCAATGCTTCTAATAGCGCTCTTTATGCTTTCTCACAGTGAAAGAAGGGGTGTAAATGTTTACTTACGTAAAAAGGAGTAGGTGGAATCCGAGAACCATCTGCCTTTTAAACATTTTTATCCATCTTCTAGTTATTCTATTGAGAGGATCAGAATCTCCATAAGCCTCTTGTGCTATTGAAGACAATTTGTTCAGGTGAAAGCAAAATTTCGATTCGACGTAATGCATCTTCCCCCGTTACTTGCTCCTTTGCCGTAGGCGAACAGAAAACGTTCCAGCTTCCAACGGTCCTTGCTGAAGAAATACATGATACAAATCGAAGAAATTGTATCACATGTTTATTGCAAATTAATCTAAAAATATATCATAAAGTTAACGTTTTTCAACGTAAGTTATGACAACAGAAAATGATCACTCTTTATTGAACATACTATTGGACAAACTCGTAGTATTTAATAAGGAAATTCGAATTAATTATGTTCTAGTCCATCTATTGCATTTTGTTTTAGTGGTAGACACTTTTATGAAACTGTCAAACAAAAAAGCACGGAATTGACAAACAAGAATTTGATTCCATGACACACAATGTCAACAAGTATGAGAGGTAAACATCTAACTTTAAATGAACGATGAGTCAGAATGTCATTGACCCCGTCCTGAATCGAATGAAAATGAAAAAAGTCGTCGTCCATGGAGACAATATTAAGCCTGCGACAAAAAAATTTAAAGACGCGACAAAAAATGACAGCATGGTAAACGGTTGTTTGATTTTTGATTTTAAAGGCAACTTATTGTTTGCTATTGTTCCCTATTGCGCAATACGCTGAGCACTCAACATATTTTTAACGCAAACAAATCCCCGTTATAGACCGGAGCCTCTTCAGGCTGGATTCAATTACTATACAGACATGGTGCAGGCAGCTATTATATATCAAACAATGTAATCTGCAACCTCTTCGTCACTTTCCGGTACCTATGCCGCCCCGACATTCGTTCGAGGGGTATGGGAAACCATCAAAAACCGCACCCTGGTCGAAAAGCTGTCATTACTTAAATCGACTTGGTAAAAACTCGGAAGACGTGTTCGTAGATATCAGTTAGTCAGCCGCATCGCCCGACTACTGTCTTAATTTATAATTTGATAGGTATATTTATGGAGTTAATTGGAAAATTGTCCAATTGGAATTTATTCAATTTCTTTTTTGAACTTACGCTGGGAGGCTTGTCGGATTGCAGTTAGCGTGTCAGTAAAGGGGAATAGACAAGTACCATTAAATAGATACTGAAATAACTCCAGAGATGTTTTTGAAAGTCTCGATGAAAACGGAAAAGCCCAAATGAAATTATCAAATAGTATCAGCTTAAAATTTCCGTATGAACCAAATTTCGAGCCGAAATAAATCCCATTTCCTCAAGCATTTATTATGCAGGGAGCATCTCGTCCAATTAATAAAAATTAATGATTACGCTCCGTGCTTTTCAAGAGCTCGAAGCTATTGTCATAAGTGGACGGACTGGACAAATAAATAGAGTAGTTCATCAATATGGGACGATTAATAAGTACCGTTCATCAATAATCACGCGACCAAACACGACGGATTTATAGTTTAAGTCCCCACGAAATTGATTTTATGCCCTCCAAACCTTTGGAGTGAGCCTAACTAGCCGACTATGCAAAGCCCAATGTTTGCATCTCGTCAGTATTTAATGGAAATTTCATTTTGTTCCGGTCAGGGCGGTGCACTTGCAAATCGCTTTGTTCTCTTTGAAATTGAATTGCGAACTACAACACCCACGCGCCAATCAAACTGGGCGTGGAACGTGTGTTTGTCTTGGGGCCAATTTAGAACGCGTCCGTGGAAAATTAGTTTACGCCTAAAAAAAATAAAAGATGAAGGGAGATGGGGTTAAAAATAATCTATCAAGTCAGGCTATCCTCATTACCTTTTCGTGCGAAGGAAAGATAAATTTCTCAGCCGCCAACCTGTGCTGCGTTATTTAAAACCGAAGGGAATTCAGGAATTTCTGCTAGGATGAATATTTAATAAATTGGTATTTCCTCTTTCTGCGTGAGAATGGAAGGCACAGTATATATATAAACTGTAGATTTTGATGGTGTTTAAGTTAAATACAATAGATTGATAGCTAGATAGATATTCGTCTTTATTTTGGGGCGAGATTGAGTCTATGGAGTCTCCTTTAGCACCAAATCCCTAACGATGGCCATCCAAGTATAATTATTGGCACCGTAGTTCTAAGAGTACTTATTTCGTGCCTACGAGCATCGGAGTAAAAACAGTTGATTGTAGGCAATACAGTGATTAAGAGAAAATTTTCTAGAAATGAAAAATAAGTCATTATTGATAGATTTGAAGAATGTCTTTAGATGAGGTTAGGATAAAAAGGTTTATTCAAATTACTATAAATGTTCTTGGGAATTTTTGTTGAGAATAGAGTCCATGCAAGTATATTGGGTAGGAAATGTGTGATATATTATTAGAATAAATGTATGTGATATTTTTCGTGCATATTTGTCAAATTAGGTTGGTTTGATTCGGTTAAATATTCTGAACTGTACCTAACCAACAGCTTATGATGGTGGTCTCAGATACGTGAAATCTGTGTACGCTTGGGTTTTATTGAGCATACTGTTTGTGCAAGAAACTTAAAGGCGAGAGAAAGCTCATGTCGATCCCTATTTAGCATAACAATCTATGTGGCCAGAGTGTGGGATCCCGCCTGGATAAACTGCATCGTTTCGATAGTTAGAGTCCAAAATAATACAGGAGTGATGATGAGTGTTCTTCCATTTAGTCAAGCCTTCCCAAGGTAACTCTACATAGTCGCACCTCCTAGCTATTCTAGATTATACCTTTTTTGCCCTCACTCATATATATTTGCATCTTGAATATTTTTGTCCTCTCTCTCCTTGACTACTTCCCTTCAGGGTATCCAGTAATAAGGTTTACTGTCTTAATTATTATCTATTTCAAATCATCTCTCTTGCTTCTACAAACTTTAATATACTCCTCTCTCATTAAAAGTTTCTCGGTACTTCCTAGAAGCTCAATTTTTCTACTAAGCTAGTTTTTTCCGTTCTCTCCCACATTTCAAACGCTTTTGATATTTTATGCTCTTCTTTTCTTGGTGTTCATGTGTTCTTGTTGCAAGGGTTATGCGTCAGCACAATCAAACTCTTGGAAACCACCGCCGCGACCACCGGCTAATCAGTCCGGGGACTGATATCGGGAGAACGTTGTGAGTCAGGAGCGGAGTCACGAGTGATTCCCCCAGCCCTGCCGTGCGTCACAAGAGAGACTACCCTTTGTACCCTGTGCTCCGATAAAAGGGTGACCATCCTCGGCAGAGGGGTGGCCCGCCAGTGTAATCCTGATCGCCCATATCCTCGGACCAGCCGTGCTCCGCTCGGAATTCGGTCCACGCCCGCTCCCTATCCCCGCTTCCCCGGACCAGCCTCGCTACGTAAGGGTTCGGTCCCTTCCTCACCGATACCACCAGACCAGCTCGCTCGAGTTACCGGTCTACATCCCATCCCCCGGCCGGTTCCTTCCGACGACTCGACGCCGACGACGCCTCTGGTCACCCTTCAGCCCGGTCAATCCTCTTGTCCTCCTGTAAGTACCTACCCAAGTCTTCCCTTCACCTCCTACTCTCTCGCGGCATTGTCTCATGAGCTGTGTACCGCCATACTGTCAAACCTTCTGTTACGCACATAAAAATACCCGTACCGAAGACCGCTCTTGTTATTTAATTAATACCCTCAACCCTTGTTGAGACATCAACTGGTGTCAGAAGTGGGATTCGAACCCAGACAAAGACTGCACAGTACCACTAATTGTGGAGCCTGTTTACTTTTTGACCCAAGAGGAAAGGGGATCAGAAGTGGTCCGTATAGAGGAAAAATTAAAGATTCCTCCGTTATCATACGTTCTAACAACAGCAAGGAATACTAATTTAGCCGGAAAGGAGGTTTTCTTAGATAATTTTCAAGTACCGGACATAACAGACGTAATCGTAATTCCGGTAGTGGCAAAAGTAATGGACGATGGAACACTTCCGATATTACTGGGTAACATGCACAAAAGCGAGAAAATCTTTCCGAAGGGTTTGGAATTTTCGACAGCCGGGGTGCACGTAGAAAAGGCCTCCTACGCAAACAAAATAATTGTCGCAGAGGAGGCAGAAATATGGCCGAACGACATAGAAAAAGGGGAATTCATGCTTCAATTTAGCCTAAATAAGGTACCAGAAGACGCCCGAGAGCCGTTAAGTGACCTATTAGAAGAATTCAGAGATATTTTTGTGCACGGCGACGTTCCCCTGGGCTGCACCAGCGTAGTAAAACACACCATAGACATCGGCCTTTCCACGCCAATCAATAAGCGACCATACCGTGTCCCTCATTCACAGAGATCGGTATTAGACAATGCAATTAAAGACATGTTACAGCAAGGAGTGATATCACCTTCGACGAGCCCCTGGTCGGCACCAATTATTTTGGTTAAAAAAAGGGGTAGAGACGGAATCCCGACACAATACCGCCCGTGTATAGATTACCGCGCATTGAACAATGTGTCGCAAGGGGCGTTCCTAACTGATGCGACACAAAGGGTATCGGGGAAAGTCAGAGATACCACACCGAGTCTTACCCAAACAATCGTTTATTATACAAAATACAGTTGAAATGCACCATTTACAAAGTTATACGCAATTTATGGATGGCTAGACCCTCAGTACACCAACGCGCGTCCGTCAGGAAGGGGGTATGGCAGGGCGGACGCAGTCACGACACGCATAACCTGGGCAGAGCCCTCGTCCGAAGTTGAGTCAGAAAATAGGACACGCTGTCGCGACAAGCGCAACATAGCCGAAGCATCGTGCCCTACCGGTCACCACCAGATAACCAACTGACCCTTACCTGGGAAAGGGTGTAGGCAGGTTGGACGCGGTCACGACGAACGTAACCTGGGCGGAGCCCTCGTCCAAGATGAGTCAAGAATAGGACACGCTGTCGCGACAAGCGCAACACTGCCGAAGCTTCGTGCCCTACCGGTCACCGCCAGATAACCACTGACTTGGGAAAGGGTGTAGGCAGGTTGGACGCGGTCACGACGAACGTAACCTGGGCGGAGCCCTCGTCCAAGATGAGTCAAGAATAGGACACGCTGTCGCGACAAGCGCAACACTGCCGAAGCTTCGTGCCCTACCGGTCACCGCCAGATAACCACTGACTTGGGAAAGGGTGTAGGCAGGTTGGACGCGGTCACGACGAACGTAACCTGGGCGGAGCCCTCGTCCAAGATGAGTCAAGAATAGGACACGCTGTCGCGACAAGCGCAACACTGCCGAAGCTTCGTGCCCTACCGGTCACCGCCAGATAACCACTGACTGCTTTTCGCCCCGCGATCAGGGCTTTTATACCCAACTTAGGAGCATTGTTGTTGGTCACGTGGGAGTTTTGGGGAAAAACCCTGGGGAGGAATACTATTGTTGTTGATCGCTTGGAAACATTGTCGTTGGTTGCTTGGGAGTTTTGGGGAAAACCAGGGAGGAATACTATTGTTGTACACCTGCAACAGTGCGTCGTTGATTGCTTGGGGTGGGTAGTCGGAGGAGCCAGGAAGGGAGAACCATGTCGCATACTTGCGACATTACCCCGGTAGCAAATATAATCAGGGGTCTAACCATTCCAGGAAAACAACATACACAAATTAAAAATACAAAACTTATTATAGAGCACTTGAACATAACCCAAAAATTTTCAACAGCAAGGGAAGCAGGAAAAGTTTTTCACAATCAGTTTTTCCCTTGAAAACAACAATTGTTTACGACACAATACAAATTTGAGAACAGTGGAGCATTGGACACATTCACCATGTTAAGAATATTATCTTTCTGGTTTCGGCTGACTATTCCTGGCAGGTATTGGAAGCCATCATCAGCTGAGCATCTGGGAGGTAAGGTAAAACTCCCATGACCATTCATTCTCAAAACCTGCTGTCATACCAACGTCCGAGCTTCTCACTGTGAATTGTATAGGGGGCCTTAATTATGTGCACACCACATCTCTGAGCAATTTTTACAAATTGCATTTTGAAATCACTCACCGCCAGGTAAAGTGAATCTGTGGTCAATTAAATATTTTGATCGCCATCTACTGATGGGGCCGGAAAAGGGGTGCGCCTCAAAAATCGTAATTTTCTGACTCCTTTGTTGCATGAGTAAAATGACTAGCAGGGCAATCCTTCCAGAGTGCCGCGCTATTTTAACGTGAGCCACCTTGTAAAGGGGTAAAACATCCCTTCCTCAGGCGCCCGTTATGCCAAGCCTGGTGTATTCATTCGCTCCGCTCTCTGGGTCGCCTTTTTTTAGGAGACCGGGAGCAGGGATAGAAGGTGTTAACACCCCATACTCGGCTAGCATCACCATAGTATTGAGTCATCTGGCTTCATGGGATAGCTGGGAAGAATGCCGGGAGAGAGGGACAAAACTAATTTGTTACAGAGTGAGAAGTTCTTCGGTTTGTAGTACAGCAGTGACCAATCCTTATCACCGGTCAATTGAGCAATCTTCTTTAAGATATATTTAACTTGTGCATTTTGTACCTGCCAGAAAATGCAACCCCAATCTTCTGTTTATACGGATGTATTTGCCTTAAAATATTCACCGTTTACTTAAAATTAACACAAAAAATCCACATTTTATAACCACGTTCTTTGGAATCCCAAATGACTACGAAGTTCTTTACACAGAGAGTTTTTCTTTCCGAGTCCAAAATTGTTCGTATTAACATTCAATCATTGGTCCAATGCTGGTTTAAGGGCAAACATAGCAAGATCACTAATGAATCACTTTTTGGTACACTTAACACAGGGTACACTTAATAATCTTAAACATAGAAACACTTAAACCTAATGCACAAA
>NW_027286238.1:0-34157 GCF_022747635.1 Hetaerina americana
GGGACAGTGGGAATCTCGTTAATCCATTCATGCGCGTCATTAATTGGATGACGAGGCATTTGGCTGACGACTAAGGAGGGAAATTACTTCCCCATCCTCATTTCCGGGATTTTTAAGTCCCCCGTGGACTTTTTATTTCGATCTGTTGATTCCTCTCGATTATCTTTGATCCACTCTCTAGACGTCCTTATCTCGGGTTGGGTCGGTTGGCTCAGCGGGGGGCGTTGGATTGTCCTTCCCCACCCAGTTCCTCCGGACCACCCTACCAATGACCATCTTTGGGGTGATTCGCCTTGCTAGAGTACAAACCTCCGCAGTGATCGTCGAGACCGCGGTAGAACCGCGAATTGGTGATGCGTGGGCTGGCTGCGGCACCCTCACATCTTGGGCTCCCCCCTTTTTTCTGTCGTAGGGACCCTTGTGGTTTCTTTCCGTATAAACGGCACACCACCTGAAATAATTACTCACTTGTTTTGGTTATTGTTTGTACTCACATTAACACTATGACTAGATTATAATAAATTCTAAACAGGTAAACTTAACAATTAATAAACGTTTCACATTATTTACAGTAACAAGCTTGGAGCTACTTTACATATTTACAACAATACTTTCGTATTTTTGCCACTTCAGAGACTGTGGCAGGAATGGTTGTCTCGTCACTGGTTCAAGCACTATCTAAGTCCATAAAGCATGCAAGCATAGTCAAGCTCGACTTGAGCGTATCCACTGATAGTGCTCGCAAATACGCTTTCGTCGCCTAGCCGAGCTCTTTTAGGTGAGCCTTCGTTTCCTTGGGAAGGGCTCCCCGGGCCCCCACTACTATTGGCAACACTGCCTACCGTTGCCTCGAACATTGTTTTGGCTTGGGGTATCAGTCGCTCGTACTTTTCAAGTTTCTCGGAGTGGGCGGCTTCCAGGGACCCTTCCGCCTCGAAACTGACGGTGGCGTCGATAACGTAGACCACGTCTTTCAACGCCACCACCAAATCAGGCATCAGGTACTCCCCTTCCGTGCCCCCGGAAACCTCTGCTCTCTCGCGACTTTTGCTTCAGGGATCTTCAGGAAGTGGTCCTCAAGGCTCCTCACGATTGCCTCGTGTCGCCGAATGCGGAGACCTTTCACGGCGACGAACTGGCCTAAGATGTGCCCGATCGTCTCGACTCGGGCTCCACACCTACGGCACAAGGGCTCACGCCCCTGATTCTGGCGACCCCGCTTCAGGGCCTCACGCGTGGCTACGGTGTTCGTCCGGAGTTTGATCGTCTCAATCTCCCGCGAGGGGAGGAGGATCCCGCCCTCCGTGAGCCAACAATTGGCGTTGGGGTCATCCTCAAAGTATGAGATGCCCACACCCTGCGACTTCCTCGAGGACCATTCCTTAATTTCCCTTTGGCAGAGAGTCTTTTTAATTTTCTCTATCTCTCCCAAGCCTTCGGGGGCTCTTATTCTCAGACCGCGGGCCAGGTCCCTTATGCGGTCATCGATCCTGCTTGCAGCTATTATGGACCGAGTCAGATGGTCTTCACTTTCCTTCAGACGAAGCATCGACCTAATGCTTGAGATCGGGATTGCGTAACGCAACCGAGGCATACCTAGCCCACCGTCCCTCCGTCGCGCGTGGAACACGCTAACGACGGTGGAATTGGGTAAGTGGTAAATCTTGCGATATACGTTACGCAGACTAAGGTCTAACCTTTCCAGGGCTGAGACCGAAGGTCCTCCCGCACTCAGTCAGTAAAGGAATTTGGGAATAATAAATGAGCGTATTAGGTGTAGTTTCTCGCTAGGCTTCAATGCGAGGCTCCCTGCTCTTTCTACCCTGCTTTCCAGACACTTAGCAGTGGCTCGGTAGTCCATTCCGTACCACGGACTTACCGGCATTCCCAAATATGTGACCGATTTTTCTGCGTCGGTTACAGGGACGAATGAGTCCCCAATCATTAGCATCGGGTCCTCAATGGCGTAGGTTCTCCTGAGCTTGCGGATCGAGAAACAGGTACATTTGCTCGCATTGAGTCTCATGCCTAGGGCATCGAGGTACTCAACTACGGCATCTATCAACCGTTGGCATTCGTTCGCGTTTTGACCTATCAGGGTCAGGTCGTCGGCAAAAGCGAGTACGGGAAGTTTCCCAGATGGAACTACTGCTCCCAGGCTGGATTTCTCCAACCTATCGAGGTGAGGGTCTAGAACCACATTGAACAGGAGCGGCGAAAGGGGGTCTCCTTGCTTGACACCCCTGCGGATGTCCAGCTGGATACCCCTCCCGAAACCCCCTATCTCCGTGGAAGACCCTGTGTACATTTCCGCGACGAGTCGCTGTACGTGTGGGTGCACCCCCTTCTTGCGTAACGCCTTTAGGATCGCAGAGTGCGGCACCGAGTCGAACGCCTTGGAGACATCCAACAGAGCTACCGTGGATCCGCCGTTGACCTTGGCTTGCTTCGTTAACTCGCTTAAGAGGAACAAATTGCTAAAGCAGCCGTTTTCCGATACAAAGCCCTTCTGCCTCGCGGAGAGAGTCACCGACCTTCCAAGCCTTTCGGCTATGAGGGCCGAGTACAATCTCGAGACGAGGGAAGATATTGTAATCGGTCGCCAATTCTCTGGTTTTCTCGTATCGCACCCATCCTTCGGAAGGAGGGTGGTCCTGTTCTTTTTCCACTCTCTTGGAAAGAATCTTGTGCCTAACAGTAAGTTAAAGAGCTTCGCCAATACCTTTGCAATCCCCGGGAAGTTCACCAGATGGTGTTTCGTTATCCCGTCCAAGCCAGCTGCGGTCCCTGGACGGGTTGCCCTCAGTCGTATCCTCACCTCCTTGGGGCACAAATAATCAAAAAAAAAATTATTGTTGATCGATTTCACCATGGAATCATCAAGGCCCAAGTGGTCCTCTGCAGCTTTACCCCAGAGTCCCTCGTAAAGGCTCCGCACCGCGTGGGCGGGCGGTTTCTCGTCCTCGTCACCTCCTTGCCATAAAGAGTCCAATCGATCGGAAACAACCAGTCTAGCTAGTCTTCGCGGACAATGTTGAAACATATCGGAGCTCCTAGCGTATGCAAATCTTTTTCTCCCCCCCCGCGGGTAGGGGGATAGAGAATACTCCCGCAGTATCCCTGCTTTTCGTAAGAGGCGACTAAAAGGGCGGGGAGAAAACCCCGAAATCAAACCCCAAGCCAGCAAGGGATGCGTCCGGACAGTGCTGTGGATCCACTGTCTGTGAGCGGCCATACCATCTGGCCTGCGATCCGCCCAGGTGTTTGCCGTGCCTGGGGACCCATAAGGGAGAGAAGGGGATCCTGGAGGGTGAGCTTTCTGGTTCCCAGCAGGGTGTCGGATGCCCTGTATGGACCGGGGAGTGATACCCCTCTTCGGCCCCGGATTTCGTGTAAACGGGAGGCCGGGAGCTAGCCACTCCCGGTCAATCGGCTTCCGTCGCGTTTTCGCTCCGGTGGCGAGTGCCAAGGTTGTGGGGGTCTGCGTAGGGAGGTCGGAGATGTAAGGGTTTTGGTGGGCCCTTGCACCGAAGATCCACCCCGAAACAGACAACCACTCCAGAAGCGCTATATCCCTCGAGTTAGCCCTGGCGACCGCTCCGGTTTGGCGGAGTGGCGTCCCAAATGTGTGGCTCCGTGGCGGGTGGGGAGGCCGAGGGACGAATCATTTCTTATTATGGAGGAAAAACCCTTTCCACCACTAAAAAGATCCCGTCCGGACACCGGCGGGGGAGAAAAGTGTATCGGCGCATGTAAGCGCTATTTAATTATGTCGTGCATAAAGGAAGGTGAAACCTTGAAAAAGGTTTCTCCCTTCTTAATTCGCAGAGTGTTATCACAGATTGTGCCTGGGGACCCAAAGAGCGTGAAGAAGCTCAGGGATGGTACACTACTTATAGAGACCCTGATCGACACACAGAGCGAAAAACTGCTTGCTTTGGGAATGCTCCATGACATTCCGATTAAGGTGGAGGTGCACCGCACTCTTAACACCTGTCGGGGAGTCATCAGTCACTACGACCTCCTATACGTGGACATCGAAGAAATCAAGAGAGAAATGTTCTCTCAGGGAGTGACTGATTGTCGTCGACTCACCACGAGGCGCAACGGAGAAAACGTGAACAGCACCTCCGTGATCTTGACGTTTGCGCGCGATAGACTACCCGACAAGGTGTTTGTGGGCTATGAATCGGTACCAGTGAGGCCATTCATCCCGAATCCCGTGCGTTGTTTCAAATGCCAACGGTTCGGCCATGTCGCGTCGCGCTGCGAGGGCAAGGCCACCTGCCCGCGCTGTGGCAAAGACGCGCACGAGGATAAAGAGTGCTCTTCGGAACCTCTTTGTGTGAATTGCGAGGGTACACACCCAGTGTACTCTCGTGATTGCCCGAAGATGAAAGAAGAGAGGAAAGTCATGGAGATAAAAACACTGGAAAAAATCCCATATGCGGAAGCGAGGAGAAAATACAGGGCGCTAATCGCTCCAACTTTCTCCCGGTCCTTTGCTTCCGTTGCAACCACGCCATGTGTAAAGTGTACCATCGCCACGCAGACAGAGATCCCGAAAGAATCCCCAATAGAAACCACGCAAGTGCCTAAACCAAAAAGGGTGAAGGATGGAAAGAGTAAGGTGGACAAGGAGCCACCTACTCCTGTGGGCCCTTCAAAGAAGAGCCCACAAAAAACCACCAAGGGGAACACGCCAAAAGGGCGTGAGAATACACCTTCCCCGCCGCCTCCAGTGAAGCCAAAGAAGCCGGAGGTAATTGAAGAGGACCAGAGTATCTCTGATACTGAGGTCTTCGCAAACGAGTGGAAGAGGAAACATCGCTTCAAGCGATAACCTCAATAGAGTTGGTCATCTCCCTTTTTAGTCATCTTATTTATTTATATATTTATTTATTTATTTATTCATTTTAATTTAACACTTAAAATGTGTTCCATTCTGCAGTGGAACTGCAATGGCTTTTATCGGCACAAGGAGGAGCTGGCCATTTTAATCCAAGATTTTAAACCCTCTTGTATTTGTCTCCAAGAGACCCATTTTAAGGCTGAAGATAAGGGTATTCTGAAGGGGTTCACTGTTTTTAGAACGGATGACCTAAGTGGCCAACGAGCCCAAGGGGGAGTAGCAGTTGCGGCCCGTGAGGCCCTTTACACCTCGCGAGTCCAACTGAACTCTCCATTCCAGGCCGTCGCTGTCACGGTGCACACCCCTGAGAGGATGACGTTATGCAACGTGTATCTGCCAGAGGGTGCACCGGTGACCCGCCTGAACCTTGAAGCCCTTGTCCACCAGCTTCCTCAGCCGTTCATTTTGATGGGAGATTTTAATGCCCATGATCCTCTCTGGGGAGGGCCAGAAACCCAAAGCAATAGGAGAGGTCGAATTTTATCCAACTTTATTGAGGATTTTAACCTGTTTTTATTAAATAGCGGCGAAAAAACCCGGTTTAACAGCTTCAATGGGGAATTCTCAGCAATAGATCTTTGTCTATGCTCGAGAAGTCTAGCCCCAAAGCTGAAAATGTCCACCCACAACGATCTCTGTGGGAGTGACCATTTTCCTCTTCTACTCGTTAAAGAAGACTCTTCGCCCACCATTTCAAAACCGCCGGAAAAGTGGCGTATTAACCGTGCGGACTGGCCACTTTTCAAGCGTACCTTTACATATAAACACGACGCAAGTTTCGACGCGTTGCACAACGTCGATAAACTAAGTTCAACCCCCCCTGCGGGTAGGGGGTTAGAGAATACTCCCGCAGTATCCCTGCTTGTCGTAAGAGGCGACTAAAAGGGCGGGGAGAAAACCCCGAAAACAAACCCCAACCCCCCTGCGGGTAGGGGGTTAGAGAATACTCCCGCAGTATCCCTGCTTGTCGTAAGAGGCGACTAAAAGGGCGGAGAGAAAACCCCGAAATCAAACCCCAAGCTAGCAAGGGATGCGTCCGGACAGTGCTGTGGATCCACTGTCTGTGAGCGGCCATACCATCTGGCCCTCGATCCGCCCAGGTGTTTGCCGTGCCTGGAGACCCGTAAGGGAGAGAAGGGGATCCTGGAGGGTGAGCTTTCTGGTTCCCAGCAGGGTGTCGGATGCCCTGCATGGACCGGGGAGTGATACCCCTCTTCGGCCCCGAATTTCGTGTAAACGGGAGGCCGGGAGCTAGCCACTCTCGGTCAATTGGCTTCCGTCGCGTTTTCGCTCCGGTGGCGAGTGCCAAGGTTGTGGGGGTCTGCGTAGGGAGGTCGGAGATGTAAGGGTTTTGGTGGGCCCTTGCACCGAAGATCCACCCCGAAACAGACAACCACTCCAGAAGCGCTATATCCCTCGAGTTAGCCCTGGCGACCGCTCCGGTTTGGCGGAGTGGCGTCCCAAATGTGTGGCTCCGTGGCGGGTGGGGAGGCCGAGGGACGAATCATTTCTTATTATGGAGGAAAAACCCTTTCCACCACTAAAAAGATCCCGTCCGGACACCGGCGGGGGAGAAAAGTGTATCGGCGCATGTAAGTGCTATTTAATTATGTCTTGTGCAGAGGAAGGTGAGACCTTGAAAAAGGTTTCTCCCTTCTTAATTCGCAGAGTGTTGTCACAGATTGTGCCTGGGGACCCAAAGAGCGTGAAGAAGCTCAGGGATGGTACACTACTTATAGAGACCCTGAACGACACACAGAGCGAAAAACTGCTAGCTATGGGAATGCTCCATGACATTCCGATTAAGGTGGAGGTGCACCGCACTCTTAACACCTGTCGGGGAGTCATCAGTCACTACGACTCCTATACGTGGACATCGAAGAAATCAAGAGAGAAATGTTCTCTCAGGGAGTGACTGATTGTCGTCGACTCACCACGAGGCGCAACGGAGAAAACGTGAACAGCACCTCCGTGATCTTGACGTTTGCGCGCGATAGACTACCCGACAAGGTGTTTGTGGGCTATGAATCGGTACCAGTGAGGCCATTCATCCCGAATCCCGTGCGTTGTTTCAAATGCCAACGGTTCGGCCATGTCGCGTCGCGCTGCGAGGGCAAGGCCACCTGCCCGCGCTGTGGCAAAGACGCGCACGAGGATAAAGAGTGCTCTTCGGAACCTTTTTGTGTGAATTGCGAGGGTACACACCCAGTGTACTCTCGTGATTGCCCGAAGATGAAAGAAGAGAGGAAAGTCATGGAGATAAAAACCCTTGGAAAAATCCCATATGCGGAAGCGAGGAGAAAATACAGGGCGCTAATCGCTCCAACTTTCTCCCGGTCCTTTGCTTCCGTTGCAACCACGCAATGTGTAAAGTGTACCATCGCCACGCAGACAGAGATCCCGAAGGAATCCCCAATAGAAACCACGCAAGTGCCTAAACCAAAAAGGGTGAAGGATGGAAAGAGTAAGGTGGACAAGGAGCCACCTACTCCTGTGGGCCCTTCAAAGAAGAGCCCACTAAAAACCACCAAGGGGAACACGCAAAAGGGCGTGAGAATACACCTTCCCCGCCGCCTCCAGTCAAGCCAAAGAAGCCGGAGGTAATTGAAGAGGACCAGAGTATCTCTGATACTGAGGTCTTCGCAAACGAGTGGAAGAGGAAACATCGCTTCAAGCGATAACCTCAATAGAGTTGGTCATCTCCCTCTTTAGTCATCTTATTTATTTATATATTTATTTATTTATTTTAATTTAACACTTTAAATGTGTTCCATTCTGCAGTGGAACTGCAATGGCTTTTATCGGCACAAGGAGGAGCTGGCCATTTTAATCCAAGATTTTAAACCCTCTTGTATTTGTCTCCAAGAGACCCATTTTAAGGCTGAAGATAAGGGTATTCTGAAGGGATTCACTGTTTTTAGAACGGATGACCCCCCCCCCGCGGGTAGGGGGATAGAGAATACTCCCGCAGTATCCCTGCTTGTCGTAAGAGGCGACTAAAAGGGCGGGGAGAAAACCCCGAAAACAAACCCCAAGCCAGCAAGGGATGCGTCCGGACAGTGCTGTGGATCCACTGTCTGTGAGCGGCCATACCATCTGGCCTGCGATCCGCCCAGGTGTTTGCCGTGCCTGGAGACCCGTAAGGGAGAAAAGTGGATCCTGGAGGGTGAGCTTTCTGGTTCCCAGCAGGGTGTCGGATGCCCTGTATGGACCGGGGAGTGATACCCCTCTTCGGCCCCGGATTTCGTGTAAACGGGAGGCCGGGAGCTAGCCACTCCCGGTCAATCGGCTTCCGTCGCGTTTTCGCTCCGGTGGCGAGTGCCAAGGTTGCGGGGGTCTGCGTAGGGAGGTCGGAGATGTAAGGGTTTTGGTGGGCCCTTGCACCGAAGATCCACCCCGAAACAGACAACCACTCCTGAAGCGCTATATCCCTCGAGTTAGCCCTGGCGACCGCTCCGGTTTGGCGGAGTGGCGTCCCAATTGTGTGGCTCCGTGGCGGGTGGGGAGGCCGAGGGACGAATAATTAATTATTATGGAGGAAAAACCCTTTCCACCACTAAAAAGATCCCGTCCGGACACCGGCGGGGGAGAAAAGTGCATAGGCGCATGTAAGCGCTATTTAATTATGTCGTGCATAAAGGAAGGTGAAACCTTGAAAAAGGTTTCTCCTTTCTTAATTCGCAGAGTTTTGTCACAGATTGTGCCTGGGGACCCAAAGAGCGTGAAGAAGCTCCGGGATGGTACACTTCTTATAGAGACCCTGAACGATACACAAAGCGATAAACTGCTTGCTATGGGAATGCTCCATGACATTCCGATTAAGGTGGAGGTGCACCGCACTCTTAACACCTGTCGGGGAGTCATCAGTCACTACGACCTCCTATACGTGGACATCGAAGAAATCAAGAGAGAAATGTTCTCTCAGGGAGTGACTGATTGTCGTCGACTCACCACGAGGCGCAACGGAGAAAACGTAAACAGCACCTCCGTGATCTTGACGTTTGCGCGTGATAGACTACCCGACAAGGTGTTTGTGGGCTATGAATCGGTACCAGTGAGGCCATTCATCCCAAATCCCGTGCGTTGTTTCAAATGCCAACGGTTCGGCCATGTCGCGTCGCGTTGCGAGGGTAAGGCCACCTGCCCGCGCTGTGGCAAAGACGCGCACGAGGATAAAGAGTGCTCTTCGGAACCTTTTTGTGTCAATTGCGAGGGTACACACCCAGTGTACTCTCGTGATTGCCCGAAGATGAACGAAGAGAGGAAAGTCATGGAGATAAAAACCCTTGAAAAAATCCCATATGCGGAAGCGAGGAGAAAATACAGGGCGCTAATCGCTCCAACTTTCTCCCGGTCCTTTGCTTCCGTTGCAACCACGCAATGTGTAAAGTGTACCATCGCCACGCAGACGGAGATACCGAAAGAATCCCCAGTTGAAAACACGCAAGTGCCTAAACCCAAAAGGGTGAAGGATGGGAAGAGTAAGGTGGACAAGGAGCCACCTACTCCTGTGGGCCCTTCCAAGAAGAGCCCACAGAAAACCACCAAGGGGAACACGCCAAAAGGGCGTGAGAATACACCTTCCCCGCCGCCTCCAGTGAAGCCAAAGAGGCCGGAGGTAATTGAAGAGGACCAGAGTATCTCTGATACTGAGGTCTTCGCAAACGAGTGGAAGAGGAAACTTCGCTTCAAGCGATAACCTCAATAGAGTTGGTCATCTCCCTTTTTAGTCATCTTATTTATTTATATATTTATTTATTTATTTTAATTTAACACTTTAAATGTGTTCCATTCTGCAGTGGAACTGCAATGGCTTTTATCGGCACAAGGAGGAGCTGGCCATTTTAATCCAAGATTTTAAACCCTCTTGTGTTTGTCTCCAAGAGACCCATTTTAAGGCTGAAGATAAGGGTATTCTGAAGGGATTCACTGTTTTTAGAACGGATGACCTAAGTGGCCAACGAGCCCAAGGGGGAGTAGCAGTTGCGGCCCGTGAGGCCCTTTACACCTCGCGAGTCCAACTGAACTCTCCATTCCAGGCCGTCGCTGTCACGGTGCACACCCCTGAGAGGATGACGTTATGCAACGTGTATCTGCCAGAGGGTGCACCGGTGACCCGCCTGAACCTTGAAGCCCTTGTCCACCAGCTTCCTCAGCCGTTCATTTTGATGGGAGATTTTAATGCCCATGATCCTCTCTGGGGAGGGCCAGAAACCCAAAGCAATAAGAGAGGTCGAATTTTATCCAACTTTATTGAGGATTTTAACCTGTTTTTATTAAATAGCGGCGAAAAAACCCGCTTTAACAGCTTCAATGGGGAATTCTCAGCAATAGATCTTTGTCTATGCTCGAGAAGTCTAGCCCCAAAGCTGAAAATGTCCACCCACAACGATCTCTGTGGGAGTGACCATTTTCCTCTTCTACTCGTTAAAGAAGACTCTTCGCCCACCATTTCAAAACCGCCGGAAAAGTGGCGTATTAACCGTGCGGACTGGCCACTTTTCAAGCGTACGTTTACATATAAACACGACGCAAGTTTCGACGCGTTGCACAACGTCGATAAACTAAGTTCAACGCTGTTGGCGGCAGCTACCAAAAGTATCCCTCGTACGTCCGGGAACATTAATCGAGCTCCTGTCCCTTGGTGGAACGGGGAATGCGACCGGGCGATTCGGGCGAGGAAAAAAGCATTAAATATTTTTAGAAAATATCCCACGGCAACTAATCTGGCATCGTACCGCCGCCTGAGAGCGCGAGCTCGAAGGGCCGTGAAGGAGGCCAAGAGGGCTTCCTGGATAGAATACGTCTCTACCATCAACCATCGCACGCCGCTTGGTCAGGTATGGGACAAAGTCAAGAAAATCTCCGGGTCCAAGGGCTCATTTGTCATCTCGCCATTGCTTGTTGCTGGCCGGGTGGTTAATTCACCTGCCGAAATAAGCAACATATTTGCCAGTCAGTTCGCGGCCAATAGCAGTGACGAGGGCTATGCCGCGGACTTTGCGAACCTGAAGAGGCGATGCGAGAGAGTCCCTCTCAATTTTGGTGCAGGTCCTACAAGTGAATATTACAATGAGCCTTTCACGTCCTGGGAGCTTAAATCCGCCATCGAAGACTCCCATTACACCTCGCCAGGGGCGGACGAAATCCACAACGCATTTCTCCGGAACATTCCGGAAACTGCGATTGGGGAGGTCCTAAATACCCTCAACCAACTTTGGAACGAGGGCAGTTTTCCAAATGCCTGGCGAGAGTCCATCGTGATACCAATCCCAAAACAGGGCAAGGACAAAAATGACCCGAACAACTACCGTCCCATATCTCTCACCAGCTGCCTGTGCAAGGTGATGGAACGGATGGTAAACCGACGTCTCATGTGGTGCTTGGAGAGTCGACACCTGCTCTCCGACGCTCAGTGCGGCTTTCGGCGTGGCAGGTCCACGACAGACCATCTGGTGCGCACTGAGAACTTCATCCAGGAAGCCTTTCTCCACCGTCAACACGTCATAGCAGTCTTTTTCGACCTGGAGAAGGCCTATGATAGTGTGTGGCGATGGAGAATCCTCAACACGCTCCACAAGTGGGGATTTAGAGGCAACATGGCCCTATTTATCAGAAATTTTTTAACTAACCGCCTTTTTAAAGTAAGGACTGGGAAGCACTTATCCCGATCTTTTACACAGGAGAACGGGGTACCCCAGGGTTCAGTACTGAGCGTGACGTTATTTGCCATCGCCATCAACGACGTGGTGGAATGCATCAATGCCCCGGTGATGGTATCGCTCTATGTGGACGACTTAGCCATATTTTGCCGGTCGACACGACTGCCAAACGCTTCCAGGCAAGCCCAGGTGACTCTAAACAAACTGGGAGAGTGGTCGCGAAAGAACGGATTTCGTTTCTCAATGGAGAAAACGAAATGCGTGCACTTTCACCGTCTTCGCGGTTACCACGTTACCCCGACCCTAACCCTGTTGGGTAGGATTCTTCCATTTGTGGAGTCCGTCCGCTTTCTCGGCATGATCCTGGACCAAAAGCTGAACTGGCGGGAGCATATCCGCGTGTTACGCGAGAGGTGTCGCCAAACCCTCAACGTTTTAAAGTTTTTAACTCACTCCACTTGGGGAGCAGACCGCTCCACCATGCTTTTATTGTACAGAGGCTTGGTGCGATCCAAACTGGACTATGGTTCCATAGTGTATTCCTCAGGACGAGAGTCTTACTTGAGACCACTCACATGTGTCCACAATGCTGGGATACGGTTGGCCACCGGGGCATTTAGAACAAGCCCAGTCTCAAGCTTACTTGCAGACGCAGGGGAGCCTCCGTTGGAAACCCGCAGGATGATTTTAATGGGCAACTATGCCTGTAAAATTTTATCAGAGACAAACCACCCTTGTTTTAACATAGTTTTTAACCAACGGTTTTTAGACTTATTTAACAGGCGGAGAAGGGCAACTAGGCCCTTTGCCGTTCGTTTTAATGATTTTATTAATGAGGTAAATTTTACATTTCCTCAAATATGCCCCGTCTCCTATGCTAAGTATCCGCCTTGGTTAACACCAATGCCGGATATTAAAATCATTGCCAGTGCACGCCGCAAAGCCAAAACGACCGATTCCATATACCAGCAGCTCTTCAGTGCCGTCCTCAGCTCACTTTCTGACTTTGTCCCAGTCTACACCGACGGGTCAAAGTCAGAATCTGCATGCGCCTATGCGGTCGTGTCCCACTACCATGGAGTCGTGAGGAAAAAACTGCACACTTCTTGCAGCATTTTCACAGCCGAGCTGTCAGCCATAAGGACGGCCCTAGGAGAAATAAAAGAAAGCAATGGCTCTTTCCTCATCTGCACCGACTCGTTGAGCGCCCTAAAATCTTTATCCGCCTTTGCACCTGTGCACCCGATAGTCCAGGAGATCCATTATACCCTGTTGTCCCTTCATAGAAAGGGGAACAGGGTCTCCTTTATATGGACTCCTGGTCACGTCGGCATAAGAGGCAACGAAAAAGCTGACCAGGCAGCGAAGGATGCCCTTCGACAACCCGAAACCGACTCCACCTTGGTTCCAATGGAGGACGTGAAGGCCGCCTTGCGGAACTCGGTCCTGCATCAGTGGAAGGAGACTTGGCAGTCTCTTCAAAATAATAAACTCAGGGCAATAAAACCGGTCGTTTCACCATGGTCCTCTTCCATCCGGAACATTCGGAGGGAAGAGGTCATGATTACGCGCCTGAGAATAGGACACTCTGCCCTCACTCATTCGTACCTCTTTGCGGAGGTAAAAGAACAGCCCCGCTGCAATGAGTGTTTCCAACCCCTGACGATAAAACATATCCTGACGGAATGTACAACATACCAAAGGGCCAGAGACATGTTGAAGATAAGGGGAGACTTAAAAAATATTTTAGGGGATGACTCTGGGTCTATAAATCGAGTCTTAACTTTTTTAAGGGCAACTGGTTTAATGGGGCAGCTGTAGCTTCGGAGCTCATAATTTTAATGCTTTTGATTTTAGCATTTTCCTTTTTTTTTTTTGTTTATTTTATTTATTTATATATTTATTCGTATTTATCTGTTTACTTATTCCTAGTTTAAAAGGAACATAAGTTTTACGTAATGACAGTGGTGCAAAATGACCATAGCTGTCGACGCACCCTACAAACCCCTAAAACTACTGCTACGGATGACCTAAGTGGCCAACGAGCCCAAGGGGGAGTAGCAGTTGCGGCCCGTGAGGCCCTTAACACCTCGCGAGTCCAACTGAACTCTCCATTCCAGGCCGTCGCTGTCACGGTGCACACCCCTGAGAGGATGACGTTATGCAACGTGTATCTGCCAGAGGGTGCACCGGTGACCCGCCTGAACCTTGAAGCCCTTGTCCACCAGCTTCCTCAGCCGTTCATTTTGATGGGAGATTTTAATGCCCATGATCCTCTCTGGGGAGGGCCAGAAACCCAAAGTAATAGGAGAGGTCGAATTTTATCCAACTTTATTGAGGATTTTAACCTGTTTTTATTAAATAGCGGCGAAAAAACCCGGTTTAACAGCTTCAATGGGGAATTCTCAGCAATAGGTCTTTGTCTATGCTCGAGAAGTCTAGCCCCAAAGCTGAAAATGTCCACCCACAACGATCTCTGTGGGAGTGACCATTTTCCTCTTCTACTCGTTAAAGAAGACTCTTCGCCCACCATTTCAAAACCTCCGGAAAAATGGCGTATTAACCGTGCGGACTGGCCACTTTTCAAGCGTACGTTTACATATAAACACGACGCAAGTTTCGACGCGTTGCACAACGTCGATAAATTAAGTTCAACGCTGTTGGCGGCAGCTACCAAAAGTATCCCTCGTACGTCCGGGAACATTAATCGAGCTCCTGTCCCTTGGTGGAACGGGGAATGCGACCGGGCGATTCGGGCGAGGAAAAAAGCATTAAATATTTTTAGAAAATATCCCACGGCAACTAATCTGGCATCGTACCGCCGCCTGAGAGCGCGAGCTCGAAGGGCCGTGAAGGAGGCCAAGAGGGCTTCCTGGATAGAATACGTCTCTACCATCAACCATCGCACGCCGCTTGGTCAGGTATGGGACAAAGTCAAGAAAATCTCCGGGTCCAAGGGCTCATTTGTCATCTCGCCATTGCTTGTTGCTGGCCGGGTGGTTAATTCACCTGCCGAAATAAGCAACATATTTGCCAGTCAGTTCGCGGCCAATAGCAGTGACGAGGGCTATGCCGCGGACTTTGCGAACCTGAAGAGGCGATGCGAGAGAGTCCCTCTCAATTTTGGTGCAGGTCCTACAAGTGAATATTACAATGAGCCTTTCACGTCCTGGGAGCTTAAATCCGCCATCGAAGACTCCCATTACACCTCGCCAGGGGCGGACGAAATCCACAACGCATTTCTCCGGAACATTCCGGAAACTGCGATTGGGGAGGTCCTAAATACCCTCAACCAACTTTGGAACGAGGGCAGTTTTCCAAATGCCTGGCGAGAGTCCATCGTGATACCAATCCCAAAACAGGGCAAGGACAAAAATGACCCGAACAACTACCGTCCCATATCTCTCACCAGCTGCCTGTGCAAGGTGATGGAACGGATGGTAAACCGACGTCTCATGTGGTGCTTGGAGAGTCGACACCTGCTCTCCGACGCTCAGTGCGGCTTTCGGCGTGGCAGGTCCACGACAGACCATCTGGTTCGCACTGAGAACTTCATCCAGGAAGCCTTTCTCCACCGTCAACACGTCATAGCAGTCTTTTTCGACCTGGAGAAGGCCTATGATAGTGTGTGGCGATGGAGAATCCTCAACACGCTCCACAAGTGGGGATTTAGAGGCAACATGGCCCTATTTATCAGAAATTTTTTAACTAACCGCCTTTTTAAAGTAAGGACTGGGAAGCACTTATCCCGATCTTTTACACAGGAGAACGGGGTACCCCAGGGTTCAGTACTGAGCGTGACGTTATTTGCCATCGCCATCAACGACGTGGTGGAATGCATCAATGCCCCGGTGATGGCATCGCTCTATGTGGACGACTTAGCCATATTTTGCCGGTCGACACGACTGCCAAACGCTTCCAGGCAAGCCCAGGTGACTCTAAACAAACTGGGAGAGTGGTCGCGAAAGAACGGATTTCGTTTCTCCATGGAGAAAACGAAATGCGTGCACTTTCACCGTCTTCGCGGTTACCACGTTACCCCGACCCTAACCCTGTTGGGTAGGATTCTTCCATTTGTGGAGTCCGTCCGCTTTCTCGGCATGATCCTGGACCAAAAGCTGAACTGGCGGGAGCATATCCGCGTGTTACGCGAGAGGTGTCGCCAAACCCTCAACGTTTTAAAGTTTTTAACTCACTCCACTTGGGGAGCAGACCGCTCCACCATGCTTTTATTGTACAGAGGCTTGGTGCGATCCAAACTGGACTATGGTTCCATAGTGTATTCCTCAGGACGAGAGTCTTACTTGAGACCACTCACATGTGTCCACAATGCTGGGATACGGTTGGCCACCGGGGCATTTAGAACAAGCCCAGTCCCAAGCTTACTTGCAGACGCAGGGGAGCCTCCGTTGGAAACCCGCAGGATGATTTTAATGGGCAACTATGCCTGTAAAATTTTATCAGAGACAATCCACCCTTGTTTTAACATAGTTTTTAACCAACGGTTTTTAGACTTATTTAACAGGCGGAGAAGGGCAACTAGGCCCTTTGCCGTTCGTTTTAATGATTTTATTAATGAGGTAAATTTTACATTTCCTCAAATATGCCCCGTCTCCTATGCTAACTATCCGCCTTGGTTAACACCAATGCCGGATATTAAACTCATTTCCAGTGCACGCCGCAAAGCCAAAACGACCGATTCCGAATACCAGCAGCTCTTCAGTGCCGTCCTCAGCTCACTTTCTGACTTTGTCCCAGTCTACACCGACGGGTCAAAGTCAGAATCTGCATGTGCCTATGCGGTCGTGTCCCACTACCATGGAGTCGTGAGGAAAAAACTGCACACTTCTTGCAGCATTTTCACAGCCGAGCTATCAGCCATAAGGACGGCCCTAGGAGAAATAAAAGAAAGCAATGGCTCTTTCCTCATCTGCACCGACTCGTTGAGCGCCCTAAAATCTTTATCGGCCTTTGCACCTGTGCACCCGATAGTCCAGGAGATCCATTATACCCTGTTGTCCCTTCAGAGAAAGGGGAACAGGGTCTCCTTTATATGGACTCCTGGTCACGTCGGCATAAGAGGCAACGAAAAATCTGACCAGGCAGCGAAGGATGCCCTTCGACAACCCGAGACCGACTCCACCTTGGTTCCAATGGAGGACGTGAAGGCCGCCTTGCGGAACTCGGTCCTGCATCAGTGGAAGGAGACTTGGCAGTCTCTTCAAAATAATAAACTCAGGGCAATAAAACCGGTCGTTTCACCATGGTCCTCTTCCATCCGGAACATTCGGAGGGAAGAGGTCATGATTACGCGCCTGAGAATAGGACACTGCCCTCACTCATTCGTACCTCTTTGCGGAGGTAAAAGAACAGCCCCGCTGCAAGGAGTGTTTCCAACCCCTGACGATAAAACATATCCTGACGGAATGTACAACATACCAAAGGGCCAGAGACATGTTGAAGATAAGGGGAGACTTAAAAAATATTTTAGGGGATGACTCTGGGTCTATAAATCGAGTCTTAACTTTTTTAAGGGCAACTGGTTTAATGGGGCAGCTTTAGCTTCGGAGCTCATAATTTTAATGCTTTTGATTTTAGCATTTTCTTTTTTTTTTTTGTTTCTTTTATTTATTTATATATTTATTCGTATTTATCTGTTTACTTATTCCTAGTTTAAAAGGAACATAAGTTTTACGTAATGACAGTGGTGCAAAATGACCATAGCTGTCGACGCACCCTACAAACCCCTAAAACTACTACTATACAGTTCCATAGGAGAGGACCCAGGACTGATCCTTGGGGGCATCCCTTGGTTGCTGTTTTGTGGATGGTGACGTTTTTGGATTTAAATATCACTTTTCGATCCTCGAAGTAACTTCTAAGTGTATTTAAGATCTTATCCGGAGCCTTTAGGCGTCTGAGTTCCTTGATTATTGACGGCCACCATGCGGAGTCAAATGCACCTTTTATATCGAAGAATGTGGCTAGTGTGTATTTCTGTTCACCTTCTTGTATATTATTTATTAGATGTTCAATGGCTTCTGAGGTGCTTTTCCCCTTCTTAAAACCAAATTGCGGGGCTGGTGTTAATGTTTCAATGCCAATGTTTTGCTCGAGTTTTAGTTTCAGGATTCTCTCGAATACCTTCCCTACTTCCGATAACAGCGAGATAGGACGATAGGATCCCGGTTTACTTGGATCCTTCTCCTTTGATTTTAGTATGGCGTGTAGTTTCCCAATTTTCCACTGCTTGGGAAAGTAATTCATGTAGAGACTGTCATTATTTAGTCTTGTCAAAATGGGGGTTATTGTTTCTTCTGCCTGTAGAAGAACTTTCCCATGCACTTCGTCCAGGCCGGGTGCCTTGTTGCTTTTAATCAGGAATATTTGTTCTCTTACTTCGCCTTCCAACGCTTTAATTTCCGTTTCATTTCCTGGATTTAGAAAGTATTCGTTTCGAATGACTGAGTGTTGCTCGTCATCCGGTGTGTCGTCTGGAAGTAGGTTATCTAGGGTATTCTTCATTGCCTCAGGCAATAGTTGAGTGGTTCCATCAGGGATGGACTGGGCCCCTTGGGCTATTGGAGTTCTTAGTTTACCTGAGAAGAGTTTATAGGTAAACCCCCATGCATTTTTGTTAAAGTTTTCTGAGGAGAACTTTTCCCAGCTTTTTTCTTTTGCGTACTTTATTGAGTGTTTATATCTTCTAAGGTGTTGTTTGTAGGCATTTTTATGCCATTCCCGATCTTCATGTCTACTGTTCTGGTAGGTTTTTAACAGTTGTTGGGTTTTCTTCTTCATTTTGTGGAGTTTATCGTTCCACCATGGGCAATGGGATGGTCTCGGAATTCTTTTCTTGATAACTTGATCCATTGTTTTCTTGATTGCAGCTGTGAATGCATCAACTCTTTTGTCTACGTTTTCGCAGGTAGGTTCCCATAAGATTTTTTCCACACTCCAGAGGGCCTCTTTTAGCTTGACGTTAAATTTGTTCCAATTTACACTTCCCAGGTTGTATAACGATTCGCCTTTAGAATACTTTGTTTTGTTCTTCCATAAGCTGTAGGTGATGATTCTGTGATCGCTATTTATTTTCCCTAGATTTATTGTCCATTTATATATTTAATTTATGGCATTGGCGAGTAGATAGGGACAGTGGGAATCTCGTTAATCCATTCATGCGCGTCATTAATTGGATGACGAGGCATTTGGCTGACGACTAAGGAGGGAAATTACTTCCCCATCCTCATTTCCGGGATTTTTAAGTCCCCCGTGGACTTTTTATTTCGATCTGTTGATTCCTCTCGATTATCTTTGATCCACTCTCTAGACGTCCTTATCTCGGGTTGGGTCGGTTGGCTCAGCGGGGGGCGTTGGATTGTCCTTCCCCACCCAGTTCCTCCGGACCACCCTACCAATGACCATCTTTGGGGTGATTCGCCTTGCTAGAGTACAAACCTCCGCAGTGATCGTCGAGACCGCGGTAGAACCGCGAATTGGTGATGCGTGGGCTGGCTGCGGCACCCTCACATCTTGGGCTCCCCCCTTTTTTCTGTCGTAGGGACCCTTGTGGTTTCTTTCCGTATAAACGGCACACCACCTGAAATAATTACTCACTTGTTTTGGTTATTGTTTGTACTCACATTAACACTATGACTAGATTATAATAAATTCTAAACAGGTAAACTTAACAATTAATAAACGTTTCACATTATTTACAGTAACAAGCTTGGAGCTACTTTACATATTTACAACAATACTTTCGTATTTTTGCCACTTCAGAGACTGTGGCAGGAATGGTTGTCTCGTCACTGGTTCAAGCACTATCTAAGTCCATAAAGCATGCAAGCATAGTCAAGCTCGACTTGAGCGTATCCACTGATAGTGCTCGCAAATACGCTTTCGTCGCCTAGCCGAGCTCTTTTAGGTGAGCCTTCGTTTCCTTGGGAAGGGCTCCCCGGGCCCCCACTACTATTGGCAACACTGCCTACCGTTGCCTCGAACATTGTTTTGGCTTGGGGTATCAGTCGCTCGTACTTTTCAAGTTTCTCGGAGTGGGCGGCTTCCAGGGACCCTTCCGCCTCGAAACTGACGGTGGCGTCGATAACGTAGACCACGTCTTTCAACGCCACCACCAAATCAGGCATCAGGTACTCCCCTTCCGTGCCCCCGGAAACCTCTGCTCTCTCGCGACTTTTGCTTCAGGGATCTTCAGGAAGTGGTCCTCAAGGCTCCTCACGATTGCCTCGTGTCGCCGAATGCGGAGACCTTTCACGGCGACGAACTGGCCTAAGATGTGCCCGATCGTCTCGACTCGGGCTCCACACCTACGGCACAAGGGCTCACGCCCCTGATTCTGGCGACCCCGCTTCAGGGCCTCACGCGTGGCTACGGTGTTCGTCCGGAGTTTGATCGTCTCAATCTCCCGCGAGGGGAGGAGGATCCCGCCCTCCGTGAGCCAACAATTGGCGTTGGGGTCATCCTCAAAGTATGAGATGCCCACACCCTGCGACTTCCTCGAGGACCATTCCTTAATTTCCCTTTGGCAGAGAGTCTTTTTAATTTTCTCTATCTCTCCCAAGCCTTCGGGGGCTCTTATTCTCAGACCGCGGGCCAGGTCCCTTATGCGGTCATCGATCCTGCTTGCAGCTATTATGGACCGAGTCAGATGGTCTTCACTTTCCTTCAGACGAAGCATCGACCTAATGCTTGAGATCGGGATTGCGTAACGCAACCGAGGCATACCTAGCCCACCGTCCCTCCGTCGCGCGTGGAACACGCTAACGACGGTGGAATTGGGTAAGTGGTAAATCTTGCGATATACGTTACGCAGACTAAGGTCTAACCTTTCCAGGGCTGAGACCGAAGGTCCTCCCGCACTCAGTCAGTAAAGGAATTTGGGAATAATAAATGAGCGTATTAGGTGTAGTTTCTCGCTAGGCTTCAATGCGAGGCTCCCTGCTCTTTCTACCCTGCTTTCCAGACACTTAGCAGTGGCTCGGTAGTCCATTCCGTACCACGGACTTACCGGCATTCCCAAATATGTGACCGATTTTTCTGCGTCGGTTACAGGGACGAATGAGTCCCCAATCATTAGCATCGGGTCCTCAATGGCGTAGGTTCTCCTGAGCTTGCGGATCGAGAAACAGGTACATTTGCTCGCATTGAGTCTCATGCCTAGGGCATCGAGGTACTCAACTACGGCATCTATCAACCGTTGGCATTCGTTCGCGTTTTGACCTATCAGGGTCAGGTCGTCGGCAAAAGCGAGTACGGGAAGTTTCCCAGATGGAACTACTGCTCCCAGGCTGGATTTCTCCAACCTATCGAGGTGAGGGTCTAGAACCACATTGAACAGGAGCGGCGAAAGGGGGTCTCCTTGCTTGACACCCCTGCGGATGTCCAGCTGGATACCCCTCCCGAAACCCCCTATCTCCGTGGAAGACCCTGTGTACATTTCCGCGACGAGTCGCTGTACGTGTGGGTGCACCCCCTTCTTGCGTAACGCCTTTAGGATCGCAGAGTGCGGCACCGAGTCGAACGCCTTGGAGACGTCCAACAGAGCTACCGTGGATCCGCCGTTGACCTTGGCTTGCTTCGTTAACTCGCTTAAGAGGAACAAATTGCTAAAGCAGCCGTTTTCCGATACAAAGCCCTTCTGCCTCGCGGAGAGAGTCACCGACCTTCCAAGCCTTTCGGCTATGAGGGCCGAGTACAATCTCGAGACGAGGGAAGATATTGTAATCGGTCGCCAATTCTCTGGTTTTCTCGTATCGCACCCATCCTTCGGAAGGAGGGTGGTCCTGTTCTTTTTCCACTCTCTTGGAAAGAATCCTGTGCCTAACAGTAAGTTAAAGAGCTTCGCCAATACCTTTGCAATCCCCGGGAAGTTCACCAGATGGTGTTTCGTTATCCCGTCCAAGCCAGCTGCGGTCCCTGGACGGGTTGCCCTCAGTCGTATCCTCACCTCCTTGGGGCACAAATAATCAAAAAAAAAATTATTGTTGATCGATTTCACCATGGAATCATCAAGGCCCAAGTGGTCCTCTGCAGCTTTACCCCAGAGTCCCTCGTAAAGGCTCCGCACCGCGTGGGCGGGCGGTTTCTCGTCCTCGTCACCTCCTTGCCATAAAGAGTCCAATCGATCGGAAACAACCAGTCTAGCTAGTCTTCGCGGACAATGTTGAAACATATCGGAGCTCCTAGCGTATGCAAATCTTTTTCTCCCCCCCCGCGGGTAGGGGGATAGAGAATACTCCCGCAGTATCCCTGCTTGTCGTAAGAGGCGACTAAAAGGGCGGGGAGAAAACCCCGAAATCAAACCCCAAGCCAGCAAGGGATGCGTCCGGACAGTGCTGTGGATCCACTGTCTGTGAGCGGCCATACCATCTGGCCTGCGATCCGCCCAGGTGTTTGCCGTGCCTGGGGACCCGTAAGGGAGAGAAGGGGATCCTGGAGGGTGAGCTTTCTGGTTCCCAGCAGGGTGTCGGATGCCCTGTATGGACCGGGGAGTGATACCCCTCTTCGGCCCCGGATTTCGTGTAAACGGGAGGCCGGGAGCTAGCCACTCCCGGTCAATCGGCTTCCGTCGCGTTTTCGCTCCGGTGGCGAGTGCCAAGGTTGTGGGGGTCTGCGTAGGGAGGTCGGAGATGTAAGGGTTTTGGTGGGCCCTTGCACCGAAGATCCACCCCGAAACAGACAACCACTCCAGAAGCGCTATATCCCTCGAGTTAGCCCTGGCGACCGCTCCGGTTTGGCGGAGTGGCGTCCCAAATGTGTGGCTCCGTGGCGGGTGGGGAGGCCGAGGGACGAATCATTTCTTATTATGGAGGAAAAACCCTTTCCACCACTAAAAAGATCCCGTCCGGACACCGGCGGGGGAGAAAAGTGTATCGGCGCATGTAAGCGCTATTTAATTATGTCGTGCATAAAGGAAGGTGAAACCTTGAAAAAGGTTTCTCCCTTCTTAATTCGCAGAGTGTTATCACAGATTGTGCCTGGGGACCCAAAGAGCGTGAAGAAGCTCAGGGATGGTACACTACTTATAGAGACCCTGATCGACACACAGAGCGAAAAACTGCTTGCTTTGGGAATGCTCCATGACATTCCGATTAAGGTGGAGGTGCACCGCACTCTTAACACCTGTCGGGGAGTCATCAGTCACTACGACCTCCTATACGTGGACATCGAAGAAATCAAGAGAGAAATGTTCTCTCAGGGAGTGACTGATTGTCGTCGACTCACCACGAGGCGCAACGGAGAAAACGTGAACAGCACCTCCGTGATCTTGACGTTTGCGCGCGATAGACTACCCGACAAGGTGTTTGTGGGCTATGAATCGGTACCAGTGAGGCCATTCATCCCGAATCCCGTGCGTTGTTTCAAATGCCAACGGTTCGGCCATGTCGCGTCGCGCTGCGAGGGCAAGGCCACCTGCCCGCGCTGTGGCAAAGACGCGCACGAGGATAAAGAGTGCTCTTCGGAACCTCTTTGTGTGAATTGCGAGGGTACACACCCAGTGTACTCTCGTGATTGCCCGAAGATGAAAGAAGAGAGGAAAGTCATGGAGATAAAAACACTGGAAAAAATCCCATATGCGGAAGCGAGGAGAAAATACAGGGCGCTAATCGCTCCAACTTTCTCCCGGTCCTTTGCTTCCGTTGCAACCACGCCATGTGTAAAGTGTACCATCGCCACGCAGACAGAGATCCCGAAAGAATCCCCAATAGAAACCACGCAAGTGCCTAAACCAAAAAGGGTGAAGGATGGAAAGAGTAAGGTGGACAAGGAGCCACCTACTCCTGTGGGCCCTTCAAAGAAGAGCCCACAAAAAACCACCAAGGGGAACACGCCAAAAGGGCGTGAGAATACACCTTCCCCGCCGCCTCCAGTGAAGCCAAAGAAGCCGGAGGTAATTGAAGAGGACCAGAGTATCTCTGATACTGAGGTCTTCGCAAACGAGTGGAAGAGGAAACATCGCTTCAAGCGATAACCTCAATAGAGTTGGTCATCTCCCTTTTTAGTCATCTTATTTATTTATATATTTATTTATTTATTTATTTATTCATTTTAATTTAACACTTAAAATGTGTTCCATTCTGCAGTGGAACTGCAATGGCTTTTATCGGCACAAGGAGGAGCTGGCCATTTTAATCCAAGATTTTAAACCCTCTTGTATTTGTCTCCAAGAGACCCATTTTAAGGCTGAAGATAAGGGTATTCTGAAGGGGTTCACTGTTTTTAGAACGGATGACCTAAGTGGCCAACGAGCCCAAGGGGGAGTAGCAGTTGCGGCCCGTGAGGCCCTTTACACCTCGCGAGTCCAACTGAACTCTCCATTCCAGGCCGTCGCTGTCACGGTGCACACCCCTGAGAGGATGACGTTATGCAACGTGTATCTGCCAGAGGGTGCACCGGTGACCCGCCTGAACCTTGAAGCCCTTGTCCACCAGCTTCCTCAGCCGTTCATTTTGATGGGAGATTTTAATGCCCATGATCCTCTCTGGGGAGGGCCAGAAACCCAAAGCAATAGGAGAGGTCGAATTTTATCCAACTTTATTGAGGATTTTAACCTGTTTTTATTAAATAGCGGCGAAAAAACCCGGTTTAACAGCTTCAATGGGGAATTCTCAGCAATAGATCTTTGTCTATGCTCGAGAAGTCTAGCCCCAAAGCTGAAAATTTCCACCCACAACGATCTCTGTGGGAGTGACCATTTTCCTCTTCTACTCGTTAAAGAAGACTCTTAGCCCACCATTTCAAAACCGCCGGAAAAGTGGCGTATTAACCGTGCGGACTGGCCACTTTTCAAGCGTACGTTTACATATAAACACGACGCAAGTTTCGACGCGTTGCACAACGTCGATAAACTAAGTTCAACGCTGTTGGCGGCAGCTACCAAAAGTATCCCTCGTACGTCCGGGAACATTAATCGAGCTCCTGTCCCTTGGTGGAACGGGGAATGCGACCGGGCGATTCGGGCGAGGAAAAAAGCATTAAATATTTTTAGAAAATATCCCACGGCAACTAATCTGGCATCGTACCGCCGCCTGAGAGCGCGAGCTCGAAGGGCCGTGAAGGAGGCCAAGAGGGCTTCCTGGATAGAATACGTCTCTACCATCAACCATCGCACGCCGCTTGGTCAGGTATGGGACAAAGTCAAGAAAATCTCCGGGTCCAAGGGCTCATTTGTCATCTCGCCATTGCTTGTTGCTGGCCGGGTGGTTAATTCACCTGCCGAAATAAGCAACATATTTGCCAGTCAGTTCGCGGCCAATAGCAGTGACGAGGGCTATGCCGCGGACTTTGCGAACCTGAAGAGGCGATGCGAGAGAGTCCCTCTCAATTTTGGTGCAGGTCCTACAAGTGAATATTACAATGAGCCTTTCACGTCCTGGGAGCTTAAATCCGCCATCGAAGACTCCCATTACACCTCGCCAGGGGCGGACGAAATCCACAACGCATTTCTCCGGAACATTCCGGAAACTGCGATTGGGGAGGTCCTAAATACCCTCAACCAACTTTGGAACGAGGGCAGTTTTCCAAATGCCTGGCGAGAGTCCATCGTGATACCAATCCCAAAACAGGGCAAGGACAAAAATGACCCGAACAACTACCGTCCCATATCTCTCACCAGGTGCCTGTGCAAGGTGATGGAACGGATGGTAAACCGACGTCTCATGTGGTGCTTGGAGAGTCGACACCTGCTCTCCGACGCTCAGTGCGGCTTTCGGCGTGGCAGGTCCACGACAGACCATATGGTGCGCACTGAGAACTTCATCCAGGAAGCCTTTCTCCACCGTCAACACGTCATAGCAGTCTTCTTCGACCTGAAGAAGGCCTATGATAGTGTGTGGCGATGGAGAATCCTCAACACGCTCCACAAGTGGGGATTTAGAGGCAACATGGCCCTATTTATCAGGAATTTTTTAACTAACCGCCTTTTTAAAGTAAGGACTGGGAAGCACTTATCCCGATCTTTTACACAGGAGAACGGGGTACCCCAGGGTTCAGTACTGAGCGTGACGTTATTTGCCATCGCCATCAACGACGTGGTGGAATGCATCAATGCCCCGGTGATGGTATCGCTCTATGTGGACGACTTAGCCATATTTTGCCGGTCGACACGACTGCCAAACGCTTCCAGGCAAGCCCAGGTGACTCTAAACAAACTGGGAGAGTGGTCGCGAAAGAACGGATTTCGTTTCTCCATGGAGAAAACGAAATGCGTGCACTTTCACCGTCTTCGCGGTTACCACGTTACCCCGACCCTAACCCTGTTGGGTAGGATTCTTCCATTTGTGGAGTCCGTCCGCTTTCTCGGCATGATCCTGGACCAAAAGCTGAACTGGCGGGAGCATATCCGCGTGTTACGCGAGAGGTGTCGCCAAACCCTCAACGTTTTAAAGTTTTTAACTCACTCCACTTGGGGAGCAGACCGCTCCACCATGCTTTTATTGTACAGAGGCTTGGTGCGATCCAAACTGGACTATGGTTCCATAGTGTATTCCTCAGGACGAGAGTCTTACTTGAGACCACTCACATGTGTCCACAATGCTGGGATACGGTTGGCCACCGGGGCATTTAGAACAAGCCCAGTCTCAAGCTTACTTGCAGACGCAGGGGAGCCTCCGTTGGAAACCCGCAGGATGATTTTAATGGGCAACTATGCCTGTAAAATTTTATCAGAGACAAACCACCCTTGTTTTAACATAGTTTTTAACCAACGGTTTTTAGACTTATTTAACAGGCGGAGAAGGGCAACTAGGCCCTTTGCCGTTCGTTTTAATGATTTTATTAATGAGGTAAATTTTACATTTCCTCAAATATGCCCCGTCTCCTATGCTAAGTATCCGCCTTGGTTAACACCAATGCCGGATATTAAAATCATTGCCAGTGCACGCCGCAAAGCCAAAACGACCGATTCCATATACCAGCAGCTCTTCAGTGCCGTCCTCAGCTCACTTTCTGACTTTGTCCCAGTCTACACCGACGGGTCAAAGTCAGAATCTGCATGCGCCTATGCGGTCGTGTCCCACTACCATGGAGTCGTGAGGAAAAAACTGCACACTTCTTGCAGCATTTTCACAGCCGAGCTGTCAGCCATAAGGACGGCCCTAGGAGAAATAAAAGAAAGCAATGGCTCTTTCCTCATCTGCACCGACTCGTTGAGCGCCCTAAAATCTTTATCCGCCTTTGCACCTGTGCACCCGATAGTCCAGGAGATCCATTATACCCTGTTGTCCCTTCATAGAAAGGGGAACAGGGTCTCCTTTATATGGACTCCTGGTCACGTCGGCATAAGAGGCAACGAAAAAGCTGACCAGGCAGCGAAGGATGCCCTTCGACAACCCGAAACCGACTCCACCTTGGTTCCAATGGAGGACGTGAAGGCCGCCTTGCGGAACTCGGTCCTGCATCAGTGGAAGGAGACTTGGCAGTCTCTTCAAAATAATAAACTCAGGGCAATAAAACCGGTCGTTTCACCATGGTCCTCTTCCATCCGGAACATTCGGAGGGAAGAGGTCATGATTACGCGCCTGAGAATAGGACACTCTGCCCTCACTCATTCGTACCTCTTTGCGGAGGTAAAAGAACAGCCCCGCTGCAATGAGTGTTTCCAACCCCTGACGATAAAACATATCCTGACGGAATGTACAACATACCAAAGGGCCAGAGACATGTTGAAGATAAGGGGAGACTTAAAAAATATTTTAGGGGATGACTCTGGGTCTATAAATCGAGTCTTAACTTTTTTAAGGGCAACTGGTTTAATGGGGCAGCTGTAGCTTCGGAGCTCATAATTTTAATGCTTTTGATTTTAGCATTTTCCTTTTTTTTTTTTGTTTATTTTATTTATTTATATATTTATTCGTATTTATCTGTTTACTTATTCCTAGTTTAAAAGGAACATAAGTTTTACGTAATGACAGTGGTGCAAAATGACCATAGCTGTCGACGCACCCTACAAACCCCTAAAACTACTGCTACGGATGACCTAAGTGGCCAACGAGCCCAAGGGGGAGTAGCAGTTGCGGCCCGTGAGGCCCTTAACACCTCGCGAGTCCAACTGAACTCTCCATTCCAGGCCGTCGCTGTCACGGTGCACACCCCTGAGAGGATGACGTTATGCAACGTGTATCTGCCAGAGGGTGCACCGGTGACCCGCCTGAACCTTGAAGCCCTTGTCCACCAGCTTCCTCAGCCGTTCATTTTGATGGGAGATTTTAATGCCCATGATCCTCTCTGGGGAGGGCCAGAAACCCAAAGCAATAGGAGAGGTCGAATTTTATCCAACTTTATTGAGGATTTTAACCTGTTTTTATTAAATAGCGGCGAAAAAAACCCGGTTTAACAGCTTCAATGGGGAATTCTCAGCAATAAATCTTTGTCTATGCTCGAGAAGTCTAGCCCCAAAGCTGAAAATGTCCACCCACAACGATCTCTGTGGGAGTGACCATTTTCCTCTTCTACTCGTTAAAGAAGACTCTTCGCCCACCATTTCAAAACCTCCGGAAAAATGGCGTATTAACCGTGCGGACTGGCCACTTTTCAAGCGTACGTTTACATATAAACACGACGCAAGTTTCGACGCGTTGCACAACGTCGATAAATTAAGTTCAACGCTGTTGGCGGCAGCTACCAAAAGTATCCCTCGTACGTCCGGGAACATTAATCGAGCTCCTGTCCCTTGGTGGAACGGGGAATGCGACCGGGCGATTCGGGCGAGGAAAAAAGCATTAAATATTTTTAGAAAATATCCCACGGCAACTAATCTGGCATCGTACCGCCGCCTGAGAGCGCGAGCTCGAAGGGCCGTGAAGGAGGCCAAGAGGGCTTCCTGGATAGAATACGTCTCTACCATCAACCATCGCACGCCGCTTGGTCAGGTATGGGACAAAGTCAAGAAAATCTCCGGGTCCAAGGGCTCATTTGTCATCTCGCCATTGCTTGTTGCTGGCCGGGTGGTTAATTCACCTGCCGAAATAAGCAACATATTTGCCAGTCAGTTCGCGGCCAATAGCAGTGACGAGGGCTATGCCGCGGACTTTGCGAACCTGAAGAGGCGATGCGAGAGAGTCCCTCTCAATTTTGGTGCAGGTCCTACAAGTGAATATTACAATGAGCCTTTCACGTCCTGGGAGCTTAAATCCGCCATCGAAGACTCCCATTACACCTCGCCAGGGGCGGACGAAATCCACAACGCATTTCTCCGGAACATTCCGGAAACTGCGATTGGGGAGGTCCTAAATACCCTCAACCAACTTTGGAACGAGGGCAGTTTTCCAAATGCCTGGCGAGAGTCCATCGTGATACCAATCCCAAAACAGGGCAAGGACAAAAATGACCCGAACAACTACCGTCCCATATCTCTCACCAGCTGCCTGTGCAAGGTGATGGAACGGATGGTAAACCGACGTCTCATGTGGTGCTTGGAGAGTCGACACCTGCTCTCCGACGCTCAGTGCGGCTTTCGGCGTGGCAGGTCCACGACAGACCATCTGGTTCGCACTGAGAACTTCATCCAGGAAGCCTTTCTCCACCGTCAACACGTCATAGCAGTCTTTTTCGACCTGGAGAAGGCCTATGATAGTGTGTGGCGATGGAGAATCCTCAACACGCTCCACAAGTGGGGATTTAGAGGCAACATGGCCCTATTTATCAGAAATTTTTTAACTAACCGCCTTTTTAAAGTAAGGACTGGGAAGCACTTATCCCGATCTTTTACACAGGAGAACGGGGTACCCCAGGGTTCAGTACTGAGCGTGACGTTATTTGCCATCGCCATCAACGACGTGGTGGAATGCATCAATGCCCCGGTGATGGCATCGCTCTATGTGGACGACTTAGCCATATTTTGCCGGTCGACACGACTGCCAAACGCTTCCAGGCAAGCCCAGGTGACTCTAAACAAACTGGGAGAGTGGTCGCGAAAGAACGGATTTCGTTTCTCCATGGAGAAAACGAAATGCGTGCACTTTCACCGTCTTCGCGGTTACCACGTTACCCCGACCCTAACCCTGTTGGGTAGGATTCTTCCATTTGTGGAGTCCGTCCGCTTTCTCGGCATGATCCTGGACCAAAAGCTGAACTGGCGGGAGCATATCCGCGTGTTACGCGAGAGGTGTCGCCAAACCCTCAACGTTTTAAAGTTTTTAACTCACTCCACTTGGGGAGCAGACCGCTCCACCATGCTTTTATTGTACAGAGGCTTGGTGCGATCCAAACTGGACTATGGTTCCATAGTGTATTCCTCAGGACGAGAGTCTTACTTGAGACCACTCACATGTGTCCACAATGCTGGGATACGGTTGGCCACCGGGGCATTTAGAACAAGCCCAGTCCCAAGCTTACTTGCAGACGCAGGGGAGCCTCCGTTGCAAACCCGCAGGATGATTTTAATGGGCAACTATGCCTGTAAAATTTTATCAGAGACAATCCACCCTTGTTTTAACATAGTTTTTAACCAACGGTTTTTAGACTTATTTAACAGGCGGAGAAGGGCAACTAGGCCCTTTGCCGTTCGTTTTAATGATTTTATTAATGAGGTAAATTTTACATTTCCTCAAATATGCCCCGTCTCCTATGCTAAGTATCCGCCTTGGTTAACACCAATGCCGGATATTAAACTCATTTCCAGTGCACGCCGCAAAGCCAAAACGACCGATTCCGAATACCAGCAGCTCTTCAGTGCCGTCCTCAGCTCACTTTCTGACTTTGTCCCAGTCTACACCGACGGGTCAAAGTCAGAATCTGCATGTGCCTATGCGGTCGTGTCCCACTACCATGGAGTCGTGAGGAAAAAACTGCACACTTCTTGCAGCATTTTCACAGCCGAGCTATCAGCCATAAGGACGGCCCTAGGAGAAATAAAAGAAAGCAATGGCTCTTTCCTCATCTGCACCGACTCGTTGAGCGCCCTAAAATCTTTATCGGCCTTTGCACCTGTGCACCCGATAGTCCAGGAGATCCATTATACCCTGTTGTCCCTTCAGAGAAAGGGGAACAGGGTCTCCTTTATATGGACTCCTGGTCACGTCGGCATAAGAGGCAACGAAAAATCTGACCAGGCAGCGAAGGATGCCCTTCGACAACCCGAGACCGACTCCACCTTGGTTCCAATGGAGGACGTGAAGGCCGCCTTGCGGAACTCGGTCCTGCATCAGTGGAAGGAGACTTGGCAGTCTCTTCAAAATAATAAACTCAGGGCAATAAAACCGGTCGTTTCACCATGGTCCTCTTCCATCCGGAACATTCGGAGGGAAGAGGTCATGATTACGCGCCTGAGAATAGGACACTGCCCTCACTCATTCGTACCTCTTTGCGGAGGTAAAAGAACAGCCCCGCTGCAAGGAGTGTTTCCAACCCCTGACGATAAAACATATCCTGACGGAATGTACAACATACCAAAGGGCCAGAGACATGTTGAAGATAAGGGGAGACTTAAAAAATATTTTAGGGGATGACTCTGGGTCTATAAATCGAGTCTTAACTTTTTTAAGGGCAACTGGTTTAATGGGGCAGCTTTAGCTTCGGAGCTCATAATTTTAATGCTTTTGATTTTAGCATTTTCTTTTTTTTTTTTGTTTCTTTTATTTATTTATATATTTATTCGTATTTATCTGTTTACTTATTCCTAGTTTAAAAGGAACATAAGTTTTACGTAATGACAGTGGTGCAAAATGACCATAGCTGTCGACGCACCCTACAAACCCCTAAAACTACTACTATACAGTTCCATAGGAGAGGACCCAGGACTGATCCTTGGGGGCATCCCTTGGTTGCTGTTTTGTGGATGGTGACGTTTTTGGATTTAAATATCACTTTTCGATCCTCGAAGTAACTTCTAAGTGTATTTAAGATCTTATCCGGAGCCTTTAGGCGTCTGAGTTCCTTGATTATTGACGGCCACCATGCGGAGTCAAATGCACCTTTTATATCGAAGAATGTGGCTAGTGTGTATTTCTGTTCACCTTCTTGTATATTATTTATTAGATGTTCAATGGCTTCTGAGGTGCTTTTCCCCTTCTTAAAACCAAATTGCGGGGCTGGTGTTAATGTTTCAATGCCAATGTTTTGCTCGAGTTTTAGTTTCAGGATTCTCTCGAATACCTTCCCTACTTCCGATAACAGCGAGATAGGACGATAGGATCCCGGTTTACTTGGATCCTTCTCCTTTGATTTTAGTATGGCGTGTAGTTTCCCAATTTTCCACTGCTTGGGAAAGTAATTCATGTAGAGACTGTCATTAATTAGTCTTGTCAAAATGGGGGTTATTGTTTCTTCTGCCTGTAGGAGAACTTTCCCATGCACTTCGTCCAGGCGGGTGCCTTGTTGCTTTTAATCAGGAATATTTGTTCTCTTACTTCGCCTTCCAACGCTTTAATTTCCGTTTCATTTCCTGGATTTAGAAAGTATTCGTTTCGAATGACTGAGTGTTGCTCGTCATCCGGTGTGTCGTCTGGAAGTAGGTTATCTAGGGTATTCTTCATTGCCTCAGGCAATAGTTGAGTGGTTCCATCAGGGATGGACTGGGCCCCTTGGGCTATTGGAGTTCTTAGTTTACCTGAGAAGAGTTTATAGGTAAACCCCCATGCATTTTTGTTAAAGTTTTCTGAGGAGAACTTTTCCCAGCTTTTTTCTTTTGCGTACTTTATTGAGTGTTTATATCTTCTAAGGTGTTGTTTGTAGGCATTTTTATGCCATTCCCGATCTTCATGTCTACTGTTCTGGTAGGTTTTTAACAGTTGTTGGGTTTTCTTCTTCATTTTGTGGAGTTTATCGTTCCACCATGGGCAATGGGATGGTCTCGGAATTCTTTTCTTGATAACTTGATCCATTGTTTTCTTGATTGCAGCTGTGAATGCATCAACTCTTTTGTCTACGTTTTCGCAGGTAGGTTCCCATAAGATTTTTTCCACACTCCAGAGGGCCTCTTTTAGCTTGACGTTAAATTTGTTCCAATTTACACTTCCCAGGTTGTATAACGATTCGCCTTTAGAATACTTTGTTTTGTTCTTCCATAAGCTGTAGGTGATGATTCTGTGATCGCTATTTATTTTCCCTAGATTTATTGTCCATTTATATATTTAATTTATGGCATTGGCGAGTAGATAGGGACAGTGGGAATCTCGTTAATCCATTCATGCGCGTCATTAATTGGATGACGAGGCATTTGGCTGACGACTAAGGAGGGAAATTACTTCCCCATCCTCATTTCCGGGATTTTTAAGTCCCCCGTGGACTTTTTATTTCGATCTGTTGATTCCTCTCGATTATCTTTGATCCACTCTCTAGACGTCCTTATCTCGGGTTGGGTCGGTTGGCTCAGCGGGGGGCGTTGGATTGTCCTTCCCCACCCAGTTCCTCCGGACCACCCTACCAATGACCATCTTTGGGGTGATTCGCCTTGCTAGAGTACAAACCTCCGCAGTGATCGTCGAGACCGCGGTAGAACCGCGAATTGGTGATGCGTGGGCTGGCTGCGGCACCCTCACATCTTGGGCTCCCCCCTTTTTTCTGTCGTAGGGACCCTTGTGGTTTCTTTCCGTATAAACGGCACACCACCTGAAATAATTACTCACTTTTTTTGGTTATTGTTTGTACTCACATTAACACTATGACTAGATTATAATAAATTCTAAACAGGTAAACTTAACAATTAATAAACGTTTCACATTATTTACAGTAACAAGCTTGGAGCTACTTTACATATTTACAACAATACTTTCGTATTTTTGCCACTTCAGAGACTGTGGCAGGAATGGTTGTCTCGTCACTGGTTCAAGCACTATCTAAGTCCATAAAGCATGCAAGCATAGTCAAGCTCGACTTGAGCGTATCCACTGATAGTGCTCGCAAATACGCTTTCGTCGCCTAGCCGAGCTCTTTTAGGTGAGCCTTCGTTTCCTTGGGAAGGGCTCCCCGGGCCCCCACTACTATTGGCAACACTGCCTACCGTTGCCTCGAACATTGTTTTGGCTTGGGGTATCAGTCGCTCGTACTTTTCAAGTTTCTCGGAGTGGGCGGCTTCCAGGGACCCTTCCGCCTCGAAACTGACGGTGGCGTCGATAACGTAGACCACGTCTTTCAACGCCACCACCAAATCAGGCATCAGGTACTCCCCTTCCGTGCCCCCGGAAACCTCTGCTCTCTCGCGACTTTTGCTTCAGGGATCTTCAGGAAGTGGTCCTCAAGGCTCCTCACGATTGCCTCGTGTCGCCGAATGCGGAGACCTTTCACGGCGACGAACTGGCCTAAGATGTGCCCGATCGTCTCGACTCGGGCTCCACACCTACGGCACAAGGGCTCACGCCCCTGATTCTGGCGACCCCGCTTCAGGGCCTCACGCGTGGCTACGGTGTTCGTCCGGAGTTTGATCGTCTCAATCTCCCGCGAGGGGAGGAGGATCCCGCCCTCCGTGAGCCAACAATTGGCGTTGGGGTCATCCTCAAAGTATGAGATGCCCACACCCTGCGACTTCCTCGAGGACCATTCCTTAATTTCCCTTTGGCAGAGAGTCTTTTTAATTTTCTCTATCTCTCCCAAGCCTTCGGGGGCTCTTATTCTCAGACCGCGGGCCA